>NW_008649879.1:0-95832 GCF_000695815.1 Acanthisitta chloris
AGCAGGTTAGGCAGCTAACGCTGGCTGTAATTGCAGTTTATTTATCTATTTTCGGCCTGCTGCACCTTTTTTTTTCTCCCTTTGAAGAGCTGCTCTATTTCCAGAAACGGGACTGGGTGGCTCCTTTCCAAATGTTCTCTGCTTTGCGTTTCCTCCCCACCACTGGCCGCAGCCCTCCCCTCCGTGTGATGACCCCCCCGGTCCCCCGGCCATCCCCGGGGCCACCGCTGGCCCTGCCGGGGTTACTGGCACCGATCCGAGCTCCGGACGAGGGGGGCGAGTGGGACAGGGAGGGATGGGTGTCCCGTGGGCTGTGTGCAGGTCCCTGGCAGGGTTGCGTCAGGAGCCTTTGGTTTATCCGTCATAGAAATGCAGCTGGCTGAACCACCTTTGTTTCAAATATGATACACTGGATTAGAGGAACTGCCTTTGATAACCTCAATTATATACCACTTTACATTTCTTCATCAGGAGAAAAACTTTGAGAATCAATAGGTGTGGCTGTGTTTTCAGTGACTGAATTTTTTTGAGTGTTTTTGAGTTTAATGGTGCCAAAAGTATTGAAGCTCTACGTATCTGCAGTGTCCAGTCCAGCATAGAAATGTTTCAATGTGTTAAGTTCCCTGGGCCTCTCTTTCTTTTGTAATAATTTCTCTCTTACTCTGCCCTTCCAGTTTGTCATACACACATAGAGGACTCCACAAAGTGAGAGACAAAAGAGACTTTTTCTCACAAAGAGTTAAAAATTGATCCAAACCATAAGCCCTAAGGCAGGGCTTGTAATAATATGATACCATCGTGGTGGCTTCTCCACCACCACTTCTAGGCTCTAAACTGGGTATCTTCAGTTAGGGAGTGCCTAAGTCGTAGGGAGGATTTGGTGCCTGAGGAGAAATGGGGAAGATTAGCTCTGGGTGCTTTTTAAAGCAAATCCAACAAGTGAGTAGTTGTGGTTTTTTTTTTTTTTACCAAATGACAGCTCTTTGGGTACCCATGGGAGATGCGTTAGTTGGCTGGAGTAGTAGATGCCCCCATGGCAGGAGCTGCTATCACATTTCACTCCTGGTGGCAGCCCAGCAGACAGAGGATGGATCAGGTTTCCTCTCCATGTACCTCCAATGAGAGGCATCTCTCCAACGCAGTCAGGGATGTTGACAGGAGAGTAGATGGAAATTGGCATTACTATAAATATGTCACTGATGGAGGAATTTAGTTTAGGAAATTAGTATCAATCCCATATCAATCTGGAATACAAAACCTATTTAAAAAGAAGTACATCTGAAATACAGGCTCTGGCTGAATTGGAATCTCTGCATAGTCCCTTGTTAATCTTCTCCATAAAATAGCCAGACTGTTATTTCATAGTTGCTAATCATTTTGTAAAAGTTTCTAAGCACAGCCATGTGAGGGTCTGTGTGAAACGGAAGCTTGGGTCCTGCCCATAAAATATGTGTCTTTATCTGAATTCTAAGAAAATTTGGCCTCCCCACTGCTTTCCTTACTCATAAAAAACAAACCTCCCACCAAAAAACAAAGGGTATTTTGCCTCAGTGAGAGCTATGGGATTGGGCCCTTGAAGTTTCTTTTATGTAGGTCTGAAAAGCAGCTCTGACTGCTTAAATACTGTAATTCCTATAATGGTAATTGAGCCGTGGTCTGTTTCTCTTGTTCAATGTAAAATTGCCTATTTACATGTATTTCACCTACTGAAGTTTTGTCCTCTATGGAATACATTTCTTGAATTTATACAAATTTAATTATTCTTGATCAAATTAAATTGCATATTCTACTTATTAAGGGGTGAAATTTATGCCTGCTCATGTATCTCCCTACTGTGATAAAATGTTTGCACCTAGTTCAATGTCTGCTAATGACAGGCCACTTTTAAATGAATTCAAATATAGAAAGGATGATTTAGGCTTAAGGAAAATGTGAAAAATGTATTTACAGATGCCACTGGTTGAAATGTTTATGTGTATACAGTTTTCATTTGAATGTGATGTTTATTTTGCTTATCTTCTTCAAATATGTTAAGTATATTAATTTTGAGCTAAAATTCCTATTGACTTCAAATCTAGATAAGGAGTGACATTCAGAATTTGCCCCTTTGATTTTCTGTCCAGTAAATGCCTGTAAAAATATAATCTGGAGAGGAGAGAGTTACTTGAACTGGAAACCTGTTTTTCAAGAGACTTCATAAATCTAAAGAAATAGGAATCAGGGCGTTACACTGTCTCTGAGGTGGCAATTCATAGTTGGTGGGGTTACTACTGAGATTTTCACAGAATCACTCAACATGTAGGATGAAATGCTGTGAGTCTGGAATGCAATTGAATAAATGAAGTGGTTGTGTGCAAATTAAACTCTGCTGAATATTCACAGGTGTTTGCCAAGTCTGCCTGTGAGCAGTGAGTCCTGATGGAGCATGTTTCATTCAGTCAAGGATCTTGTTACTTTGGGAGCAGAGATTTATTTCTATACCTAATTCTCTTTCGGACAGCTTTTGTGATTCTGGACACACTGTTACTTCCTTATGCCTTGGTATACTGCTTGTTAGGAATCTCAGGCAATGTCTGAACATTGCACAGGTGTGCTGTTGGCCCTTTTGTTTGTTTTTCACGTTTCAGTGAATGATAGCTTTTCAAAGTTAAATTACTAGTTTACACTACATCTTGCTGAGTAACAAAACATAGAATAATCTTAAAATTTTACAATCTTTGTTGCGAAAAAAATTGCTGTGGTGTGGCACAAGGCTTGATGTACAATTAATATACCCAAGAGCTACTTGGTGCTGTACAGAAAAAAAAATACAGTGGAAGTGTACCTGGAAATCAATTGTGCATGGCTGGGGTCAAGGGTAGGTCAGAAGGAGCCCACTTCTTGTGCAGAGTGTGCTTCTACTGTCAGAACAAATGAAGCAACTTGTAAGAAAATCTTTTTATTGGAGACCATATAATAAAGTGCTCAAAAGAGTAAATTCATCTTCAGACTGGCTATTAATAAAAATTATTTGTCGTGTTGTACCTGGAAATCAATTGTGCATGGCTGGGGTCAAGGGTAGGTCAGAAGGAGCCCACTTCTTGTGCAGAGTGTGCTTCTACTGTCAGAACAAATGAAGCAACTTGTAAGAAAATCTTTTTATTGGAGACCATATAATAAAGTGCTCAAAAGAGTAAATTCATCTTCAGACTGGCTATTAATAAAAATTATTTGTCGTGTTATTGAAGTGCATCCTTCAAGGTTCTGAGCCACTCAGAGGTACTGAAAATTATAATTGCAAAGGGAACTGATGGTGTTTGGCAGTATGATGGGCTGATGACACATCAAGCAAAATGTAGGTGATGTATTCTTTTTAATATAGTCTGCAGCAAAGGTAAATAGCATGTGAATAACTAACAAAGTTGTTATTCAAAACAAGAGCATGCTGACTCTGAAGAAGAACTTTCTGAGCGCAAAACCTGAAAAATCATTAAGTGAAAGGCTTTTTGTGAAAAAACGGCATGTAGTTTTGGTGTATTTGTAGCATACGTTGATAGAAGCACACTAAATAGTAGCAAGGAAAGTAAATAGTTGTTGATGAGACAGCATTGAGAAGTCAGAATAATAACATCTGAAGTAAAATTCAATGCATGAGTTTAGGTAACATACTGTGGTGAACATAATCAGCGTTTTAATAGTTTGTGAGTTGATATTGAATGATTGTGTGGGTCAAGTGGCAATAGATGGCATGCAGTTGCTAGCAGAAATTGATAGTGTAATTTTAATGTCTGTATTTTGTGTCTTTGCTCTGACACCTACTCATTTGACTTTTGTCGGAAACAGCATGAGGAATTGCACTGAACAAGTTTAACGTTTGCATACAGAAGGCAGTATCTTCTAAATTACTTGACCTAATCTTTTTTGTGGTGCTAAAATCAACCTGGTCCCATCAGGCAGTAGAACTGAACCAAGGTTAAACATTTTAACTCAGTTGGAGTTGTTTTGGCTTTTGGTCGCAGACTGGGATACAAATAAACTGTAATCCTCCATAAAAAATTGTTCTAAGGAGATTCCTGAAAGGTCTGTATTTTACTGATCTGATAGAGGAATAGGCTTTGCTGTTCATTCATTCATTCATCATGCCATTCATGGTTTGTTGTGTGTGGCTTTGTCATCTGTCATCTGCGGGACTTGCGTCTTATCTCTTGAACATGCCATGTCTCCATCTCTGGGAATAAGGTGGTGCAATTAAAAATAGAAGACATGGAGCAAGTCTGGGTTTGATCCTTTCCCTAATCTGTCCTTTCAGTTTTCAGCTGTCACTGGACTGTCTGAAGTCAGAGCTTGTATTCAGGCCACTGTGTGTAGTAGCTTCTGAAAGAGCTATACAACTTTACTTATAACTTCTATTTTGGACATCAAAAAACTTGGTGTGGCAGTGAGCTCCACATAACCATGTGCTGCATGGAAAGGATGTGGAGGGGTTTGTATTTTCTGAGGGTACTCCTTGGTTCTTCACTTGCTGAAAAACAGACGCTAAGGCTGCTTATTCCTGCTCCGTGTTTGTGATTAGCTATTGTGGGGAGCTTTCCAGCTGAAAAGCACTTCTTTCGTGGTGCCTTCTCCTTCCATGAACTGTCCTGAAATCCTTGGCATTTCTATAATCTCAGTTCTCATGCAGTATAACTTGCCTTTGCTGAGAATATAGCATATTTATATAGGCTTTGGAGGACAAAAATGAGGCAGCAACTGACACATCCCTTTGCATGTTCTGCTTTCTCCCAGCTAAAAGGAGTTAATTCCTATGGATTTTCTAGGCCTATGGGATAAGGAACTGTCTCCTGCAAAGGGCATATTTTCACAAAGTCTTTTCTCTTGAGGGAAGAAGTGGAATAGTGCTCCCTTCAACAAGCTTTTAAGGAATTAAGCTCTAGTATGAGTGAAAACTAGAATTTTGTACCAATGTCGAATGATTAGAACAGGGGAGAGAGCTCGCATGTAAAAGCAAAGACTTCTGTTTACATACAAATCTCTTGGTTCTTACCAATGCTAGCAAAGGAAATAGTCAGGAATTTCATTGCCCTTTAATGAGGTTTGAGATGAAAATGTTAATTTAGAGCTGGAGAGTTTGCCAGACTTGTTACTTTCAGTAAATGTATTTCTAAGCATGTCCTGCTACATTCAAACAAAATGCCCAGATTAAACAGTTCCCAGTTCATGTTTCTCATTAGAGAAGTGCATTATGGAGCATTACCATAGCCCAGTAGTTTCTACACGTATCACTCATTGTTGTACAGTACATTTATTGACATTGAATGAGATGAAGAGGAATCACTAGTGCAAAACAGTGGAAAATCTAAAAAAAAAAAGTGGAAAAAATTATAGAACAAGGAAACACTTAGAAAAAGAAGTTAAATCTTTAGTAAAGTAGTATCATAAAATAGACTGTCCTATCAGGAATATCTTAGTAAGAGTTAAATCAATAGTAGTCCCTATTAATTCATAGTTCTGACGATAAAAAAGAGCCCTAGTTTACAGGTCTGGTTTTCTTGCAACTAGAAATTGCAAGTTGAACCCAGACTGCTAATAGTTCCTGAGAAACAACCTAAACGCGATTTAGGCAGATTATCTCACTGGGAGATCAACCCAAGATCTCGGATGTGATTTAACTTCAGGATGTCTAAAACCCAGGGGCAATTTTGTGGCTTGGACTCTTTCAGCTTTCACTAAAATCCACGTTTTAAGGTGGTGTTAATACGTGGATTAAAATGCGTAAAGCCTTGCACCCCTGAGAGACTTCTTCCTGCTCCTTGCTGTTGTCTTTTTTTTATGTCTTTTTGTTGTCCCCATGTGAAGGAAACTTCCTGCCTCAAAAATAGTTACCCCATGGAGGTTTCTTTCTGGCCCTTGCCGCTACACATGGGTTTTATTAAAATGTTTGTTCCCATATGAAGTAGACTTTCTGCCTCAAAAACCAGGGTTATACAGAGTTTCAGTATCAACATTTGTTAGTATCCTGGCTTTACTCAGACCTGTTTTATCTCTATGAGTATGACCTTGACCCAGCCCCAAACACTGTTGTCACCATTATTGCCTCTCACATCTCTCTGAGTTCTTTTACCTTCTCCTCGTGCAGGGATCTCACCTTTTTACTCTAGATAGGGTCTCCAAGGAAAATTAGCCCTTAATTGTATTTCTTTCAAATATTTTAAAGTGTTCTCTACCACTTTGAATAGTTAGGTAGTGTCCATGAGTAGAATGACTGTACAGGTTTATTACTGGTGTAATAGATATTTAGGATGGATGAAAGGTACACTGATGGACTATCCCTTGTTTTATTGGGGATGAGCTGTATCAATGATTGTTTTCCCACTTTCTGGTACATCCATACATCCATAACCTCAGCATGGTACAGACAGAGCAAACTTGTGGTTTGGATCTTGCTCACCTTTGATTCACCTTGTTCACTTTTGATTGAGTTCACTTTGATAGTCTAGTTTTGGGACATAATTGTATGAGAGGATTGTAACGTGCCAATTTGGTGCGACATGCTCGAGAGTTTCTGCTGACCAGGGACATTTATAGCAGAACCAGTGATGTGTTATTAATCCCCATGTTCCAAAGTGTTGAGCTCTGACTACATGACTCTGAAACATCTCAGAGATGAATTCTCTTACCTTTGAAACTTGTAGCATGGAATCTTCTTCCATGGAACAGGGCACCTGAAAGTGCTATGGGATTGTTTTACAGCAAGTAAGTAATTTTGTAGTATTTGTATTGAAGACCCATATGTTTTGAGGGAGGACTTATTTTATTTTCAAACTGGACTTTAAAGTCTGATAATGTTAGTGGAGTTGTGGAAGTGTAAGAGGAAAAAATTAAGCTGTTGTAGTTTGTAATACATATGTAAAATAAATCAGTTTATTCATATTAGGAGGAATGTGTGCCAAAGTAGTGGGAATAGAGTAATTGTGATTTTCTGTTGTAGTGTCTTTCCTCATTTCAGTTAGCCTTTGCATTTTGTAAGAAATGAAGTATCTGAAGTATTACTGATGTGAAGTGGACGTGAGTCCAGTGACTTGTGGGCCACAGAAGATATTCTCTCCTCACCGAAGGTTTTCAGTGAAAGTATATCTTAGAAGATATTGGCTCTCTCAGCACTTCAACATCATGCATGTTGATTTTGACCGTTACCATACATTGAGGAAAACACAGTCTAAGGGGTTCCTCAAGATAGGCAAGTAAATATGGTGCTCTCATTAAAAAAGCAGAAGTAAGCTGTACATTGTGCAGGATGGGTTTAAATCTTTTAATAAATTATCAGGAGAAAGAGCAAAATGAGAGTTCGTTATGTTTGCTGAAGCCCATTTTCCTTGGATTTCAGTGGCTGTCTGGAGTACATGTCATCTAGATTGGCTGCCAAAAGGAACACCTGCTAATTGATTTAAGATAGAAGATGAGAAGATAAATACTAAGCCCTTGTAGTCATACATGTAGGTTAAGAATTTGGGGGTGGAACTTGCTGAAGTTAGAACAAAAGTAAGTCAGAATACGATGTTAGTACATTAGGTGAGACTTTTTTCAAGGGCTGTGTGGATGATACATGAATAGTGTGGGATGCTCTCTCTCCCACTTATTCTCAGAGGGAGATGAAAAACCAGAATGACAAAAGAAATTATAAAGTAAATAATAAAAGGATTAAAGGAATCTGTAGTCATTTAGACAGGTTAGTGATAGAGAGTCCTACAGGCAAGCAGAATTTAGAAATTGTTTAAGCTACTTATCAATTGAAGAGCAAATAGATCTGAAATGTAAGGACATTTTCATGGAAAACATCTATTTCTAGAAGTGTTTCTTTCCCAAGGACATATAAGAGAGTTATATTTGAGAGTCTAGCTTCTCTCAATTTATTCCATTTATAGCTACCTTGCTAAAGGTGAGATATCCTTGTAAACGTTGCTTTGCCATTATAAATGAAGGTGCTCCCACACTCTCATGAGTCTACCAGCTGTCAGTGCACAGCTCAGAAGAAGTGGCCTCCAGGGTGACCTTAGGCTGAGTCTCCAGTGCCTCCTGCCTGCCTGCTGTCTCAGACACCCTGCAAACTGCCTGCCTGGCAGCCTTTGATGCCTGGGACCTGCATGGGTGTGTGGAGTCCTACATGTCCTACAGGGCTAACACCTGCTGGCTCACCTGCAGGAGGGATGGCGCACAAGTCAGCTCATGAGGGTGGCCCTCAAGCTAAACTGAAGCAGCCAGTGTAGTTGCCACAGTAACTGCTGGGGAGAGGAAATGTATTATCCCCCTCGAAACTGATTTACAACATGACTTTTGAAACACAGAATATCTGCTCCTATGGATCTTAAGCTTTGTAAATCTTTGTATTAGACTACATGCACTGGGTGGTGCAAACTATAGGAGGAGGGTAATATAGGTTCGGTATTAATTTAG
The DNA here is from genome assembly GCF_000695815.1 of Acanthisitta chloris. Lineage (NCBI taxonomy): Eukaryota > Metazoa > Chordata > Aves > Passeriformes > Acanthisittidae > Acanthisitta > Acanthisitta chloris. The sequence continues at coordinate 8,431 of NW_008649879.1, forward strand.
CTTTTTCCCTCCGATAGCTTATTAAGGTCAAATGGGCCAAGAATGTTAGGGTGCAATTCCGTCCTTGTAGATGACTGTAAATCCGTGTCAAGAAACCTATGCTGGAGATCTTCAAGTAACTTCAAAGTGAAAGCCAGTATCATCTTCTCATTAACAGATGGCAAGTAAGAATTGTGAGTAAGAACTGTCCACCTTCAGTTTGGCATTGCTATCATTCTCCCACCTTAAACTCCTCCTAGTTGTTCAGGAACACAAGACTGAATTTATATTGCTTAATTAAAAAGGTCCAGAGATTGATCCAAGTCCAAATGGCACTGGCTGGCTCATGTCCACACTGCTTGCAGTTACCACCCTCCCTAGCAGATTTGGCTTGTAGAGAGCTTGCTGTAATGGTGCAAAACTGGGACTTAAGGAAGGGTGTGGGTGACCAGGGGTCTAGCACTTTTAATTTAGCAAACTAAACGTAGGAAAAGAGGACCAGAAGAACCCTTTCACTCCCACTAAGAAAAGTTAAGGCTTCTGGGATGATTTACTTGTGCCCCTAATTTACTGTGCTCAGTGGCAGACTGTACTGGGACCAGTAACAGCATAGCACCATCCTGCCCAGGCTGAGGTGATACTAGATCTTCAGTAGAGGGGATGAATCCCAACTGCATCCTTTGAAAAAGAAGCACCTAGGAAGGGGCTTTTCATGGGCTCTTGATTAACCCTGTGAAAAGCTGGTGGAGGAAAGGGACCAGAGTACTCTGCTTCAGAGCAGGTCGGGCAGCTGAGCATAAGAGACCTGATTCTGCAGGGAATGAATCACAGTGAATTTCTGAGGAGGGCGAATCAGACAGGAAGGGAGGCTCAGGGGCACATTTCCCCCTTTTTTCTTCTCTCTGTGACAAGAAGAAAATGCAGTTCCAGGTTAAGGAAGAGTTGAAGGACAGGAGAGATCTTCCATCTCTAAATAAAACCTTTTTCTTCTGCTTCACTGACTTGTACTTGCTTTCCTTCTCAGTGACCTTATTAGGGATCACCCCTTCATTTGTGTGAGCATGTGCGACAAAATTGGTCGGCACTATCAGTCATCTGAGTAACGTGTTGTTTTACTGCACATTCACCTTCTATTTGCTGAGCTATATGGGCATTTACCTGCATTGCTGTGGCATGTGCGTCTTGATTTGCCTTTAATTAAATGGTTTATATTTCTCCCCACATGACCACCAGTCCTTGTCTTCTCTTATACAGTTTTGAGGAGCATTACTAAAGAAACATTTTTTTTTCCTCATTGTTGATGCTTTAAATATATTAGCAGGCTAAATCTGGTCATTGTCTGTGAATTTAAAGGGTCTGGTTTATAGTCTGACAGTATGGTCCAGTATATTTGTGTGTACTTTTCTTAAATGAATGAAAATTAGAAAGTATAAAGTAGTTTGTGTTTTTTGTTTTGTTGGTTTGCTTTTGTTTTTTTGGTTTTTGTGTAGGCTTTTTAAAAAAAATATTTATAGGGTAAATCAGTTTATAGCACTTGGAATCCCTTGATTCTTTTCTGTGAAGATTCAAAGGTGTGCTTACTCTTGCATTTAATGCTAAATATGTACACGTTGAATTTAAGCAGTGGATTCTCCACTTCTCATTAATCCATTGAAAACCCTGTAAGGTAACTGTTCCTTTCCAAATTAAAAATCTGAAGAAACCCAAGAATCACTGCTTCATCTGGGGGTAAGAAGGGTGTTGTGTTTAACAAGAACAGCAATTTTTGTTTTCATTGCCTGCAATAAAAGCAGTTGTGAGAAGCTCTGATGATGGGACATAGTTTTGTTTTGCCTTGAAGCACAGTGGGGGGCTGTCTTCAGCCTGTGAGCTTGTTAAAAAAAAAAAAGCTGGGATTTCTTAAACACTGTAAATTCCAAAGTTGAGTCAAATCTTCTAAGCTTCTAAGTCTTTTTAGGAATAGAGGAGTAAAAGACTTTCAGTATAAATACTTCTCAACACACTAGGTATCTTGGAAAGAGAGATGCTCCAGACCCCTAGTCATCTTTTTGGCCCTCTGCTGGATCTGCTCCAGTAGCTCCTTGTCTTTCTTATATTGAGGAGCCCAGAAGTGGACACAGTACTTCAGATGTGGCCTCACTAGGGCCAAGTAGAGGGGGAGGATCACTTCCCTCAACCTACTGGCCACACTTTTCCTGATGCACCCCATGGTACTATTGGCCCTCCACAAGGGCACGCTGGTGGCTCATAGTCAGCTTGTCATCCACCAAATCTTACAGGTCCTTCTTTTGCAGAGCTGCTCTCTAGTAGATCAGTAGATCTGATCAGTAGATCAGCTTGTACTGGTAGTCCTTTATTGCTAGCCCACCATTCCTTGGTCTCTGTAAGGGGAGGCTGCATTTTCAGTGGAAGACAATTATTTTCTGGTAGAGTTTAAATAGTTATATGCTTCATCTACTATTACTTGAATAATTCTTACAGCATCAGCCTCAGTCTGCTCTATATTCTTGTCTATTCTAACTTACAGTGACTTATCTGCAGAACAAGCATGCCTTTCCCAGTTTGCATTCAAGGGCATTAACATATAATGAAAATAATATAGGTCTCCAGAAACCAAATAGAATAAGCAGCAAATGAATGGTTGAGGCAGAACAATGATTTCCCTCCATGTGGATATGGTCATCTTGGGTTTTCCTCTACAGAAAATTGAGCTTTTTCTCAGAATCCCAAAGTTCTTAGTTTTGTCATTGCTCGCTTAGGTACAGGCAACAGTAAAAACTAGAACAAATTGGGGCTTACACAAATAGATTTCAGAAGTCTCAATGTGTCTTCAATGAAGGACCTCGAAGCAAATTTATCAAATGAAAGGCTGACTTGTCAGGAATTTCTAATCCTTTTGAAAAATACTTCTAAAAATAGGAATATCAGAGAGTGAAAGTTCAAACTGCCAACATTGCAGTATACAAATTAGTGAGAGAGTCACCTGGTAGTCTCCTTGTCCCTGGTACATGGCACTAATGTTTTCTCTCTCAGGGATATGTGTAGTACCCTAAGTCCCTGACAGAGTAATGCAATTTTTTTTCAGGGGATTGTTGTGGGTTTTTTTGTAGTTTTTTTTCTTTTTAAATTTTAAATCCAGTATAGAAAAATCTGGCTAGTCTAGAAATATGTGGCACCAGTAGATATTAGCAGTACTTTTTTAAGCATAGAGCTAAAAATATTCAGTCTTTTGAGGTTAGATATAATGGTGAGTTTATAAAGCTTCTGAAAGAGGTGGAATGGTCAGTACATAACATGCTGCCCAGTGGACTGCAGTACTCAACTAATTATGACATAAAGGTCCATCACAGGAACAGAATGTAACAATTCTTCTTTAAATTCAGAGATAGTTGGCTTAGGGGGGCAGTTAAGCAAAAAAATTCCCTGATACTTAACCCAGTGTTTGCAGTACCCTCGGGGAGTACCTACTAAGCCTTTTGAACTGAAAATACACTGAGACAGGTGGGGAAGGTAATGAAACAGTGTTTTCTGAAGGGTTTATAGGAACAAATTGCATGCAATTTGTTTAAATTAGCAGTGAGCAGTTCTACATTAACAATTGTCTTAGTGCTAGTAAAATGGAGTGTCTGGAGTGTAGCACTTTGCATACTCAACTCGTATCTGTGCTTCAAGAGGAGCCAGATCTTTCACCACACCCAAGGCTTTCATATCAAAAGAATGGAGCAGAAGATTTTTTTTAATGAGATATTTTTACAAGCTCTTCTTTTGTTTTTTTCTGTTTTGTTTAGAACTGGGCAAATTGTTATCATTCTTTGTTCAAGATCATAAATTAGCTGTTGCTCCTACATTTTCTGTAATAACTCTGTTAAAAGGCATCATTTCTGTCAGAATATTCCATGGCTGATGACTGGGAGGATTGCTCTTGCTCCTAGATGCAGTTGCCTGATTAGAGATTGTCCTGTTACAGAGCTCTTTAACTTGTATTTCCTATTCTTAGCCCACAGAGGACATGGAATCACAGAATCCCAGAATGGTTGGGATTGGAAGGGACCTCTGGAGATCATCTGTTCTAACCTGCCTGCTAAAGCAGAGTCACCTAGAGTGGATTGCACAGGATCACATCCAGTCAGATTGTCAGTACCTCCAGAGATGGAGACATGAGCATGGGAAAATTACTTTTGCCAGTGCCATGACCTCTAGTACAGTCCGTCTACTTATTCTCCTCCTTCCTCTTTCATCTCTCACTCATCATTTTCCTTTCAGATAAATTTATTAGCGAAAGAGGGAAAATACTGCTTTACAGCACCCAGGGGGGAAATTTTTCTGCCTTGGGATGGGATTTGGAGCAAAGCTTCCACATCAGCCTCACCTCTTTTGTGGGTACGATACAAAGCTCCTGTCAGTTCACATCCTTTTCTGTAGTTTGGGGCAGCACTGTTTGTTTCCATGTATTTTAAATCCTGATGGATTCTAAAAACCCTGAGAGCTAGGACACCTGTGCTGTTCTTCATAAGCAGCATCATGGTCTTGCTTCTATAGTTCCCTTCAGTGATGAGAGGAAGTTACTGGTGCCTGCTCACAACACCATAGTGACAGTGACCATCATCTCTTGGGCACAGCCCGTGGCCCTGTCACCTGATGAGTTTCAGCATGGAGATACTTCCTAACAGAAGAAACCTTTTCTTCAGGAGCAAAGAGATTTTGAACTTTGAGTTTACAGTAGTGTGGGACAAGTACTGCCCTTCTGAGAATAAGATCCACTCAGAACAAATTAGGGTGGATTTGAACAACAGATGGGAAGGGAAAAGGATTCTGAAATTTCTCTAGAGAGAGTACAAGATCTGCTCACTGTAGCATCCAGCCTTTGTGCAGAGGGATTTGCGTGAGTGGAGTAGAGGGAGAAAAAACAAAGCCAGTAAATCTGCTGGTACCCAGATGTTCAGCAAAGGAGCTTCGGGTTTTGTGTCTGAGAATCAAAATTTTGGGGTCTTGTTACTGGTAGCTTTTCTCTTCTACAAAAGTTGAAAAAAAAAGTTAGTTTTAATTTTATTATGAAGAGTTTTTATACGCTTTCATGTACTATATTGACAGTATTCACTGCGTACTCTGCTCCCTTCCTGCTCTTCCAGGCTCATGGGTACCATGAGACTGTTAATACTTGCAAAATGACCTTTATTTTTATTCTTCATCATGCAGCAGCCAGTTCAGTTGTGTCCACTCGACTTTGCTCCATTTTTGGCGATACTGTAATAAGGATTTAAGAAGATAATGTCCAAACAGGCGCCAAATAGTCATATTTATGATGGATGTACAAGGACCTGAAAGAACACTTACAGTACTAAAATAGCTATTTTGGTATTACTGCCCCGATACCTCATAGTTTGACATGTACAAAGGGGCATGAAGGATTTTTCAGTGGATGCTGGTTCAATTAGGTGCTTTTTTTGCAGGCAGGATTTAGTTAAAAAGTTATAGTGATACTTTGAGAGGTAAATAAGTGAATACATTACACAAGTTCCCATTGTGCTGTTAATAGATTGCAAAATGTTCTTAAAGGTAAAGTGTAATGCTAATGGTGGGATCAGGCTCATGGCTTGGTTTTGCTGTCTTGGAATATCAGCTGTGTTACAAAAAAATCTTTTTGTTTGGAGCATGCAGCTCCATACCAAAGGTCTTTTCAGTAAGTGGGAACATTGCCCTTGGCTTGGATGGAAAACTTGCTGTTTACTCTGGCTAAACTTCATCCTAAGTAAATTTCTGTGTTAGTCTTCATCAGTCTTTGAAAATGCTCCAGAGGTAACAGGAAGGTAATGCTTCATTTGTCTTATCAGTTGCTTGTTCTTGCTTGTTAACTAAATGGTTCACATTACCTATAGGAGTGGAGGCATAGAAATTGTGGTCATACACATCTTTGCTTTTAGAACCAAGATTTGAATCCTGTCTTGTGTGAAATACTTTTTCAGGGACAAAAATGATTAAGTAAAACATCATCATACAGTTAAAATAGACTTTTGGATGGTCACTTATTCATCCCAAGATCCCACAGTACTTACTGCTCTCTGTCCAAATTCAGCTTCTCCCTGGACAGTGGCAAAGGATAGGATTTTATTACTGAGTGCCTTTGCTTTATTGGCATAGTATTGCCATGGTCATGAAAAAAAGCACTAAAAATACATGCTGACTGCTCCAGATACATCTGAAGAAAATCCCTGTACAATAATGTGCACTCCTTTAAATGGTGCTATTCATATGGTAAGGGCGAGATTATGCTTAGTTCTGCACTTGGCATACCAAGGACAAAGTAGTGCTTAGCTCTTTCTCTCCCTTGTCTTCCTGCAGAGTGGCTGGCACAAACTTATTTCTTCTATTCTGGGCACAGAGGGATGTCCAGGAGGTTGATTCTTGACAAGGTGGGAAAAGCCATGTCTCTGCTCTTTCTGCAGCAGCCAGAGAGCTAGAGGCAGAGCCGTGGGCCGCAGGATGCAGAGTAATACCCCATTTCTTCCAGTTAAAACAAACCCATCTCTGGCATCACATGGAGTGCTTGAGTTATGCTGATTAAAAAGGTGCCTGATTCCCAGATTCCCAATGGCATGTGGGACACAACCACAAAGACAATGCTCTGCTTTAATACAGATAGCAATTAAAATGGACAATTCTGCCTCAGTATTTTTAATATTTTTTTGGCTTGGCCGTTAGATGCTTCCTGCTCCTCACTTACTTGTCCCTATGTAGTAACAGGGAATTCTACTTAAACTGCAATGGAAGTTTCCTGTTTTCCACATTTCCTCTGCTCAGTTGATAATGTACACTACTGCCACATGTTCCAGAAATTAAAATAACACATTGCAGGAAGTTATTTCAAGTCTTTGACAAATTGTGACTTCTAATGACCACTACTTGTGTGTGTAAGCAGGTAGATGAGTGATGAGGGCTTTTAGCATCTTTCCTGTCAGAAGTTGAGCTATGGCTCATGTAGAGTTGCTAATTTACAGTATTTACACCAATGGAAGCAATTTAGCCCATTCTACTGCACTTTGAGCATCTGTTCAGAGCTGGATGCAGTTGATACCCAGATGACTTCAACACAGCATATGCAATGTAGGCAGAAAAGACCAGGATGTATTTTTGGCTTTTTATACTTGAGTGAGGGCAACTTTGGCAGTCAACAAGGTGAGAGAACAAAGAACCACTTCCTGCCTGTTGTAGAACTAGGACCACTTCTTTTTCTAGGATTTCTGGTGTGTTCTTTTAAGATCAGTTCCTTGGCTATGGCTATCACATATAGTTAATGCATGGGCATATGATGTGAAAAACCATCTTCACTGCAGACATTCATTCCTTGTCCAGCTGTCTAGTTTCCTCGTTCAGGTTAGAAATGCTGTTCGACATTGACCCCAGGGGCTGAGACGACGGTGGGAGAACAAAGAACAGAATTCATGCCCCAGTTCCTTTTTCCGTAACCTTCCCACTATGAGCGCGCGAAAGAAAATTGCGCAGGAGTCATAAGCATCTCTCAGTCTGATGTGGGGACAATGTTGACAGTTCTCCTATGTTTAAGCTACTGGATCTGCAGCAAGATACCGAAAGCCTCAGGAGAAAAATTAGCCAAACCCTCACCATAGAAAGCATCTCAGCTGATGAAAACTGAAAGGGTTTCTTTCACATCAATGATGCTGTGGAGATTTGCTTCTGTCACAACAGCACTTACTTCCTAGAAGGACTGCCACATAATATAATATCTGAAACAAGTGCATTACCTATTTTTCTGTATGAATAGAAGTAATCAAAAGTGCTCCAGAATATTTTGCAGCTGTAGTGATTTTGAGAGGAAAAGGGTAGAAGTTTTTGTCTGGTTTCATTGATAATTCCATGCATTTTGATTTTTTTGAGGGGGAAAAGAATCTAAAGATAATTGGATAAATAAAGATAATATGGAAACTGTCAGATGCATAGTATTTTTTACTTTTTTCCCCCTCTTTAAAATTAAATCCATTTAAATGCATTCATTCAGCAGTGTGCTGAAGGCTCTGAGAGAACAGGGTATCATCAGGAGCTCTGTATTCTTTTGCTTACTACATGGTATATAGAAATTCCAGTTTGCAGCATGCAGGGGTTTTATTCAGTTGCACTATAGATAATATAGCCAATAAAAGTTAATTGCTTTAATTTGTCATGGTCATCAATGTCCATAAATTATTATCCAGGTGTTAATTAGGACTTCCAAAATTTCTGTGGGCTAAAGGAGCCTTACTAACCTCTATTTAGAAATGGGAAAAGGAGGAATAGAAAAATATAATGACAACATTTTTGCATAAGACTCTTTCTAAGAACACAAACTTATCTTTCAGTGCTGTAACCATGCAACCATTCTTTGCTCACTGGTCTTCCTGCTCTGGCATCCAGATACCTGAAAAAAAATAAATAGCTCCCAGGGATATGAGGCAGGTTAAACCTGATGAATGTAATCACAGTACTTGTTCTCAGCTTGTTTTTGTTGCTGCTTGAAAATATTTGTCAATACATCATTTAAACAAACAAATAAATTAAAATTCATTAAAAGGAGCTGCAAAATCAAGCATTCAAATGTTAGATCTAATTGACTTTAGAAAGCTGTAATGCTTTAAGTACAGCAGCAGGATTAAATCCTGTAGTTTGTGGAGTGTTGCACCAGGAAGGAATAAGAAGCCTGGGTTTAAAGCTACCTCTGGTTGGTAGAACAGTTAACTTTCTTCTTAGCTGATCTCCATTATATGTATTAATTATGTTCAACTAGGGCCTTAATTACTGGATTGCCTATTGGTTTTTATTCTTTGCCTTCAGCGCCTGAGAACTGAGCTTTGCTTGAGCACTGGAGCCACGCAGTAGGGAGTACCTCCCAGGCAGCTTGGGAGAGGGGTTAGGAGCAACCAGAGAGAAAATCTTCCCTGCTCACCAATCAAAATCCTGGGCTGAAGCATGCACAGCACAGCCAGAGATTTTAGCTACTAAATTCTAGTAAGTCTATTATAAAAACACAGTCTGAGGTTTTCTGTGGTGCTTTTACAGACGTCTGCTCTACTTCACGGATGTACTAGACCTTTTCAGAGGAATGACTGAGAGTTTTTTTAAATATGGGCAAGACGTTTTCAGACAGCTCAAGCTGACACTAATAAGTCTCAGGAGGACTTATTAGCTCAGGTGTGATTAGAAATCAAGCTGTGTGTACTTGTGCTGCACCATGGCCAAATGAATAATGTTTTCTATTACGTGGTGTACTGAAGAGTGCAATGCATTAACGTTCAAGTGGCTCCAAACAAAGCTGTCTGGACCCATCTGAAACTGGGGCTCATCTGAAGCTAAAAAACCCTGATGAATGCAAACTGGTGCCAAGTACCTCACACCATCTTTTTCCTGGTGCAAGCATAACTGGGGAGAGAATATGTCCCCTCCATGTGCAGAAAGTAGTTGATGTAGGTGCCAGGTCCTTAGCAGGAGTTCAGTGTCCAAACCCCTGTCAGGGTTGAGCCTCCAAGGTCTATGACAAGAGAAATGGTTGCAGTTACTGTTTGAGTTGATAGCTAGTGTTTGTGAACTGACAAAAGTATGCAGGATTCCCAGATTTTCTTTACTTTTCTATTGTTTCCTGCTTTATCACTTATATGACAACATGACCAGGCACTGACAAGTATTTTCTTCATGGCAAAACTTTATGCTCTATTTTTATGAACTAGAGCATAAAGTTTTACCACAAAGAAAATGAACTATGGCAACAATGTTATTTCAAGCTATAAGAGGATAATAAAAAATGAAAGGTGGTGTTTCACCACAGAAGTGGATGGATTTTGTTTATGACACTGGGAATGGTTTATTACTTTGGGTCTTCTACCCCCTAATAGGAAGTCCTTATGGAAGGCTTACTTTTGTCAAATGTACATAAGCACCTATGTATTGAAGTACTGAAACAAAATCAGTGTAGCCACTGCAACATTTCTCTTTGTGCACTTTCTGAAATGAAGTCTGGGGTTTCTGTTGTTATTCTTTTCAGAAAGTTCTATACAAATACATTCAGGACATTGTATGGAAGCCCTGAAATGAGATCTGTTTTTTTTTTTAAACTATTGTTTTGAAAAAGTAGCCTCAGATATTCACACTGAGCAAAATACAGCATTCAAAATGCTGTCTGAAATATTGTAAAGAAAAGTTAACCAATTCGTTACAGCTTTTCTCACAGTAGTATTTGGCAGGTCACATAATGCATATTTATGGAATAAAGAATATATACCTTTGGAACCACAAGAGAATGGAAATTTTTACTTTTAGCTCATACACACAGGTGTACATACTTTTATAATGTTTATTATAGACATACAGTTTTTGTTTGTGTGGTATATATCAGGGATCATGCCAGTTTTTATATTGATTGATATTTTCACCTAACTGTAATCTTTCTGAACATGTGCTGGAGAGTCTGCTCATTGAGGCATGGGTGCCAGGAGGGCACTGAGGAAGGTGGGGTGAAGGCAGATGGTTGTGTCCTGATAGAAGTTTCTGGTTGTTGTGAGGCCTCAGCGATTGGGAAGACAGCTCAAGTGGGTTTACTCATGCTTGGCTGGGAAGAAGATTCTGAGATGGGGTTCAGATGGGGTAGGTTTCAAGGGTATTGTCGTGTGCAGTAGCTTGGCAGGTAAAGATGCAGATTGGGTCCTTCCACTTGAGATGAAAGTGTTTGTTCTTCCTTATTTTCACTTTGCAAATACCCAGGGGAGATGAGATGGGTTGGGGTGGTCCCATGTGGTGTGATCAGCAATGCCAAGGGTGTCAGCTACTTTCCCAGACAGTTCTGCTGGGTGCAGGAGGCGAAGCTGTGAGCTGAGACTGCCAGATGAAATGGATGTTTGCAGTCCTGGCCAGAGCCTGAAATGCAGCATTTGTCATCCAAGCCTTCACAGGTAGAGATGAAATGGCAGCATCTCAGGACCAAATTCTTCTGCAGGGTGAGAAAATCTGACCCCAACTCTCCTACCTCAATCTTCCTGCAGTGGCCTGGTTTCAAGTCTCAGAAAATATGCCCCAGTCAGTCTGGCAAACACAAAAATCTTATCTGAGTTCACTGCAGCTCTTACAATCTAGCCTGGATGGCAATTACATTTTTGGCCTTCTGACACCAGCTGTGTAGGTGAGCCAGAGCAGGTCTCTCATCTGTGCCTAGATCTGTAACATCCTGGCTCCTTTCCTCTATGGTGTTCTCAGTAGTTTGAACTCAGGCTAAGGGCATGTAGGGGATGCATAAAACTGCCCCTGAGATTGACTTCCATAAGGTTTGATTAACCAGTTTGGAGCCTTCTCTTCTAGATATTTTCTGGGGAAGTGGGTGGGAGAAGAGGAATAACTGTAGGGAAGTGTTCTATTTCATTCTCTGGCTGCTTAAATAAAGATGAAGCTGGCGAATTCCTTTTTCATTCCTATTACTGTTTTTCTCTTTTTGTTCATAACTCCCAAGCGATGTGAAATAAAATGTTACAGTTTCAAAGGAAAATTGGATTATACTCACTTGGAGGGTGGGAAGGAAGAAGAAAACAGGCTTTATATTTTGACAGAATTCAATCCAGACTTTAAAAAAATAAAATGAATAATTTTGCAATATTTTGTAAGACTGTTTTCTAAAGACAGAGCTAATCAGATATGCATGCAAATTTAACACGGGTTGCCAACTCTCATGAAATTTTTTTCTTTTTTCCTTTTTTTTTTTTTGCTACAATTATGCGGCGTAAAAATTGGCCTCTTGTGAGAAGTTGCTGACAGCTCAGCAGTTCTGCTTCAGTGCTGGCTGCAGAGGGTGGGATGGCTGCCAGTGCAGGAGAGTGGAAGATGGCTTTGGGCTGGGGTGCAGGATGCTTCCAGCTGAGGCAGGTGTTGCACAGCCTTCACCGGTTTCTGCTGTCCCAGAAGTGACAACCTGTGGGGCAAAAAAACAAGAAGCCTGCTGCATCTCCTCACCCACCCTTTCCCTTTATGTAGGGTGAAGTGTGAGAAAGAGAAGAACATGTAGCACATGCCCAGAATCTCTGTATTTCCTCATTTTACTCCCTGTTTGCATGTAAATAGATTCCAGGGGGAGAAGGTGAGGTGAGGAAAGGAGTAAGAACAGTTTGGAAATAATATCTGTGGCGTAAGAGAGCTGGTCATCTGGTCCTCAAATTGGGTGCATTGTGTGGAGGAAAAGGAAAGAAGACATTTTTAGAGATGGAAGGTGGGAAGAAGCAGTGCCCAGTGATAGAGTTCATCACTGTCATGGCCTTGAAGGGCAACAGGCAGCAGAACATGAAGGAAAGAGGAAGGGGAAGTACTCCTGCCTTTTCACAGAAGCAGATGTATGGAGATCGCTATGAAAGGCTTTCCCCAAACACTTCAAAACAAAAAGAGATGACCCCTTCCAAGGAATGACTAAAGGCAAGTTAAAACTGTGCTGTTCAGTGTTGTGACTGATTTGGCTTGTGGGTTATAATCTTGTAAGGTTGTCAATGCTATGGTTTGTCTGTCTGTCTGTCTTATCTATCCATCTATCTATCTATCTACACCCCTATATAATTTGAGAAACTTTGGAAATTGAAATAAAATAGGAGGCAATAAAGCATTTTAGAATATTCCTCCATTAGAGCTACATTTAAGTGCTGAAGAGGTAACTATGGCTTTATTAATTTGATCACTTATTTATTTGGATTTTTGACAAAATGCATAATTGCTCCTTCTAGAGATTAGTCTATTGATATTACCAATCCTATGAACAAGTTTATTGCCTTTAGAAGACAGATATGATATAGTTCATTTTTCTGTTATATTCTTGCATATGTTCTTGTTTATTTCAAGACAAGAGCAAATCTTAGTTAGCCAGTACCTGTAGTGAGTTCTCATGAATGCCTATCCAAGCCAACACAGTCTGTATGAGATTTGGCCAATGCAGGTGATTTGGTTTGTGCCAAACAGTGGCTGGAAAACAGACCTTCACTGTCTCACTTGTCTCATTACAGAGTCCCACTTGGTTCAGTGATCAGACTGGAAAATTCAAACTGTGGTAGATAGCCAGTAGGAGCCAGCTGAAATGAAGAAAAGTTGTCATTTTTAGCAGTCTGCAAATATGTGGGAGTGAGAGTTAGGTGGTAAACAACTTGGAGCAATGTTAGGCTGACTTCTTTACTGCTGTGCACAGCGTGAGGCCTCCTGTATTTGTGCAAAGCACAAATACCATATCTGACCTGACTGTTTATTGCTCTCTCATCTTGCATGGTTGTGTACTCCTCGAGTTACAGGATGAGGTCCAGTGACCGAAACAGCGAATGGGCTGGAGATATTCCATGCAGACATGAAGCAAATTGACTTCATTGCCTTGTGGTACTGTCATCTAAAACTTGACACTGTTCTCCCAAGTCCGTGGACGGAGGCTGGATGTGTAGTATAGTGTCTGTGGCACCATGCTCTATCTTCAGGCTCAGAGCCCATATTACACCCAACCTGGAGCTGCTACACCTCCTGAGTCTCTACCTAACAGGGAACATCCCATTATGTTGGCTTTTTGGGTGTTGCAGAAGAGCGTTATCACATGTTGTAACTGAAATGGTGAGATTTGTTGCTCAAGCTTTAATTCCCGAAGTGTGAATGTTTTCAAGTGCTAATTTTAACTTAAAGACTTGATTCTCTGTGCTGAGAAACTAAAGATGGATACAGTCAAAGGACGTTATAAATACAGTGTGCCTATTCTAACTCTGCACTTTCTATTTTGATCGTGTAAGGAGTATTCAACCTGAGTGATTTGTATTGTAAGGGAATGTTGACTTTTTTTTCTGCAGGTTATAATTGAAATTAAAAAGAGAGATATGTAAAGCCTCAACCTTGTAGTAGCTTTGTGGTTATATTATGGCTCAAAGAAGATAATGGTCCAGAAGAGCATGACTGGTACTGCAGTCTTTGTTAAGGGTCTTTGAAGGCAGACAGCGTATCAAAGCTGATGAATACAAAATGGATCACTTACGTATTTGCTATGAAGTTATTAATGGCTGACACTAAGTGTGTGTCACGGTGAGACAGTAGCTCATATTTTTCTTTTACGCAAACAGAAGAGAAGGAATATGATCTTACTTTCATGTCAAACACACCATTATTTTGCCTCTTTAGAGGTTTGTAGGCAGATTTCAAGTATATTGCTCCTTGGATTTGTTCTCAAAGATGGAACAGAGCTCGATGAAGATGTTTCGGTCTTGTTTCCTGTTGCAGGTAGCTCGAATCTGTTCAGGACAACATGGTTACTCATAGAAGTAGTTAGGAAAACCCTTTTCTTTTATAATTATTGGAGAATATTATTGAAAAGTAAACATGGAATTCAGACTCATGAGTGGATGTATTTCAGATCAGATGAGTTATGCTTTTGTAATCAGAAAACGACATATTGGGCTTAAGATCTGTCAAATTAACTTTAATTTTGAATTGTGAGTATCCAAATTCTGATACATTCTTGCAATGAGCAGCTTATTAAATGTCTGTAAGAGAGGATGCAGATATATTAAAACATGCTCAAAAGAATTTTGAACAATGAATGTATTTATGGAAAACATGTTCTGTTCCTAGGCAATTCTCGTTGAGTAATAAGTTCTAAATTTGACTTAATTGCTGGCATTATTATTTCTTACTGTTTCATGTGGTAAAACCATTGAAAATGACCCAATTTTGTGAATTGGGGATTACATGAAAAGAAAGTGAAATGCTGTTTCATTTTGTATTGAGAAAAGCTTTCTAATCCACTGTGTAAAAATAAGGTGAGTTCAGAATATCTTGGTAAACCTTCTATGAAAACCAGAGAAACTTTAATATGTGATAATAGCATAAGATCAGATGGAGCAGTGTTGTCAGTATGCGCAACCAGCAGTGAGAGTGTGAGTTTTGCTCTGAGTTTGTGCCCAAGATGCCTCATTTGATTCAGTTCTAGGAGGGCAGTGGATTATTAGAAACAAGGAGCATCAGGTACCATAGGAGCTCTCTTGGCCACAGAAACCAGTATGCCTTAACTAAGACGAGTTAGCTTCAACTGGCATGGTAAAAAGTTTATACTGCATTTAGGTGATGAATGCATCTCTAACTGTTTTACTAGTTCTTTGGTCTGTGGACACGGACACGTGTGGATCGGCATGTACAAGATTCAGAAAAGCTGTAGTTGCATACAAAACCTTTGCAAATTTGCTATGGTTTTGCCGTAGGAAAACAGTTTATCAGTTGTTGTATCTGAGCAAAGCAAAGCATTTGTGGAGTAAGAAAAAGTGACTGACCACAACCTTGTCATGTGCTTGACACTTATGTATGGAAATAATTTCCTCTTTCATTGTTGTTCCTTTCAGAAATGCATTAAGTGTTATTGTTTCATATATTAATAAACAGAGACATCAATAAGATAATTAATACAATATGATAATGTATAATATACAATATAACATTAGCCATTTCATTCTTTTTCTAAGATAAGGATTGCATGTTGCCAGACCAATTGTTCTGACTTCTCAGAAAGAGGTATATAGTTGTTACAGAAGGTTCAAAGAAAAACTACTTGCAATCGAAGTGGAGGGTGAGCCCCATCTCTGGTGGTATTGCAGTTTCCTGAGAAAAACTTTACTGTAGAAAGTTTCATTCTGACAGGAGGGTGAAATTATTTTCCAGATCCTCACTGCTTTTGGGCAATTAGATATCTCAATGTTCAGCCACTGAGTGCTTTAAAAATAGGGATTAGGGCCTTGAACCTGATATTGCATGGAAAATGCATGTAATGCCAAACCAAATCTGATAATCAAAATAGGTATGGAGATGTGCTCTGTTAAGCTGTGTCACTTGATATTCACTGTTTTGTATACATTAAGCTGTTGATCTTCAGCTGAGTGGTGGGGAAAGTGCAGACATTCTAGGGAAGTGCAGGAATCACCAGACAAAAGGTAAATGAAACACAATTTGAGTTTAATAAGGAAAACCAAGTAAGCTCTGTTGTCATAATTTCTCTAGGAAAACCAATATCCACAGTCTTTTGTGCTGCTGGTCTCTGTGTATGTATATGCACACACACGTACACATATATATATGCATCAACCTTTCAAATCCATTCTGGAAGGCAATATAAAGTATTTTATGCAATTATATGTGCCATCATCTGTGTGTTTGCAGAGCTATATGGCAGAAGGTAGTCTTTATTATTATATACAGCTCGATTATCCACCACTGCCTTTGAACACAATACCTGTACGTGGCTTGACATGTCAAGAGGTGCAATTAAAAGGTGAGTTTTCAGATTAGCTGTTTGTATCTGGTAAGAATTAAAAAAGGAGGGTGAGCCTTATTAAATTCACATTTATAAATGTGTACAACTGCAGATTTGATGGAAATTAATGTAGTTATAATTAAAATGGTCTTTCTATAACATTTTCTGTTCATGCAATTAGAAGAAGAAGGGTAACCTTTGTACAAGTCTTTCTTCAAGAGTGGCTTCCTTAGGGAGAAACTGAAATCCCTGTTTTTACTCCCAGGCTTAATTACTGTTGCATGTAGCCTAGATGGCAAATCTCTCCTTTTTTCCTGCCTTTGTTTTTGCAGTAATTGCTGGGAAAGATATCTTTATACAGCTAGGAGAAAAGTCACAGAACAGAGCAGCATCCAACCATAACTGAGACAATACTGGGAAACAAATGAATAGGATTACAAGCAATCATCAAAAAAGCTGAAGCTCTAACTTTGAGTTTCAAAAGCCTGCATTTTTCTTAAGTGCAGGGATCTTGTTAGGCAGTATGCCAAGATTTTGATTTTGATTTCATATAATCTGGAATAACTAATCTAAATCAGAGGGAAGTCATGGCCATTAAAGGACATGCAGTTGACATAAGCAAAAGACCTTTCAGACTGTGTGGTGAAGCCCTTCACCACAGACAAAATAATTTTTTTGTCAATGCCTTAACTTTTTGCCCCTTACGTGACTGTCATATAAAAACTGGTAGATACTAATATTTTAGCTGCATTATGAAAGTATTGTTGCATATTTATTTTGCTTTGTTTGTTGGAAAACACTCTTATGTAGCCAAATTAAGTTCACAAGTCTTGTTTTCTTTTTAGATTTACTAAAGCTTTTATAGATTATTTTGTAAATAAGCATCTGATTCTCTGTCATTGTCTCTTGCTGATTTAATTCTCTAAGAGACAGTGGAAATGATCAGTTCCTGAGAGTGATACCAAAAGAATCACACCTGTGCACATGAAATCATCCATAGAATTGCTCACTAGAGGACAGAGTCCACAGACATGATTAATTTTGATATTTTATTTATTTTTTAGTAGATGAACATGTAACTCAGGTAAGTTCAAAATTTCCCTTTCTCCTGAAGTTACAGTTAATAAGGTACTTCTGTTAGAAGGCAGTTCTGGTGCTGCAGCAGAGCTGCATTTACTACATCTGAGGGGGAGGTCGGACTCATACCCTGTGATTCATCCCTCACACAGTGTGTGCATCTCTGTTACTGCCTGGTGCAGCATGGAGGGGGAAGGAGGAGACCAATCCATTTTGTTTCTAGGGCTCAAAGTGCACATGATGTGCATGTGGGCAGTGAAGTTCAGGCCAGTTGCCAACTGTAGCCACCCACTGTGTGCCTAAACTCAGAGGCTGCTGGGGAGGTTGTGCAGGCTCCACCCTTGGGCGTATTTTAGAGAGAACTGGACAATACCCTGAGCAGCCTGGCTGGATCTTGGAGCTGATCCTGATGTATGTGGGAGGTTGGACTAGAAACCTTCTGAGGTCCCTTCCAGTTCAGATTACACTATGATCCTAATCAGTGATCAGCAGCCATTTGCTGTTCACATTGTGCTGCAGTTGGGAGCACAATCTCCTACCTGTGGGCAGAGCCAACTACTGGAGGACCACGTGTCCACGGAGCAGGAGGACTTCTACAGAGCTGCCCTGGCACACAGCTTTGGCCATGGGACTGCTGGGAGTGTGGAGTACACCAGCAGTGCAATGAGAACTTCGACTTAAGTGCAGCCTCTTCTTCACAGTAAATGATTGGTGTTGGCACTGTGCTGCTGAGGGATGAACTGGATCCTGGCATGACTTGGAAAAATCTCAGGGTTTCTCAAAATGCTGTCAGACTGTGACAGATCTGACAGGTCGTTTTTGCCAACAGACAGTGCTGGAATATTATTTCTTACATTTTTTTTAAACCCCATTCTTAGTAATTGGAAGCAGTAGGACAAAACATGTGCTATATTTCAGCTAGAAAACTCTCACACATTGGCCATTACTGCATGAGGTTAGCCAAAACTAAGTGGTTACCTTTAGAACGTCTTTTTTTCTTTGTTTTTTCTTTGTTTTTAGTTATCAGGCATAGGTACTATTCAACTCTGAGTTAATTTAAATTGTATTTTGTTTGAAATAAGTAGTCCAGACTCTTTTTTTTCTACTTGGCTTTCAGATGAATATAAATATGGTTCTGTTGCAAAGCATTCTTTGCTTCAGGCCCAGTTTTTATAATATTATACTTACCGTATAAATAATTCAACAGGTAGACGTATCAATAGATGCTGAAAGCTTTGGCCATCAAGCACAAAGAAAATAAAATCAATTCTTTATTTAAATAAAGCACTTATAAACATGGGATTTTCTTTAGGTGGCAGGTGGCATTCATGTGTGAGGATTCTCTTCCTTTTGTGCATTCAAGTGAAATTTCCCTTTTTCACTTTACATAGAGTTTCTGAGTTCAGTTAAGTATGCAAGAAATATTCTGCATCACCTTGCTTAAAACATCATTTGTTTATCAGAGCTCATGAAATAGCTACATCTCCATTAGGGCTGACATACACTTTTCTGAATAGTATACAGTGATGTTAAGTGGTTGATTGAAAGCACTACTTACATGTGTTAAGGAGTACATTAGGTGCAGGTAGCTTGGTGTGCAGGTGCAGTGGGAGCTGCAGATTGAGCTCTGGGGGCAGGAGCCTGAGGCAAGAGGCTGTGAAATGCTGACCATTGGCACTAAGGGCATGGGACCTGTGGCCACAGCAGGAGCTGATGACCCCAGACCTTTGCTTGCTTGTGAAGGTATAAAAGCTCAGGTGTTCCTTTTTTTCAGGGTCCCTTCTTGAAGGCACCAGCTCAAGCTGTTATTTTGTTATTTAGTCATTGTTGCACCAAGATTAAGTTATTTTAAGGACTGGGACATCTGAGAATCTACTATGGGAAACCTGGGGTTGAGCTGGTAAGGAAACCTGGTCTGACTGAGTGTGGTGTTTGTGGCTGCTAAGGGACTTTGGTTCCAGCTGAGGTGGTGCTAGTGTGGCTGCCAGAGTGACTCCTGGATGGTCAGACAGGGAAGTTTCCTCAGCCCATGTACCTGAATGCAAAATATTTTGTACGAAAGGCTTTCTTTTTCATCACATAACAGTATTCTTCTGTGTTTAAATTTTTGTAAATAGTTATTTTCCTTTTCATTTCTCAGCACAGTTATTTATCTTGAGTAAGTGAGATATCCAGCCTTATTCAGACTAGGTTCACTGCATAGCTGTAACCAGAAATCTTCCAGGATAGTAGTTAGATAATACTGGTGCAGATAGCAACAGTTTAAGTGACTCCATGTACTGATGGTGTGTTCACTGGAAACTGAGATATATTTGAAAATACCATATTAAATTGTTTCAAAGTGTAGAGAAATATAGATAGCAATACATTTGTATCTACGTCCACTTCAGTATAGCTTAAGGGTGGATCTCTTGGAAGATAAAGGCTATTGCAAACTTGCTGATATCTTCACATCAAAAGGGGGTGATCTGTAGGGGGTTCAGTCTGTGCAGCACCTGATGCAAAGTCTACTAAAGTTCATAATGGGTTCTTAAAATTTCTGTAGATTTCACTTCAAACTTGTGAACAGTAAGAAAGAGACTAGATCTGGGGATTTGCATACTGAATTGCAGATCTGTAATCTACTAATAGTTTTCACTTTATAGTTGGCAAAAATATTTACAGAAATTGCCAATGTCTGCAAGAAGACTTTGATACTTTGCCATGGAAATATACTTAATGGAGCATGTTAGATTTTTCTGTTTGTTTTCATGGATTATTTGTTCACAGAAGATAGGGAATATCATCCCAGTGTTGTAAGAAACTGAACTCTTATTGACATTCATAGAAGTAAAAGTCATGTACTACTTTATAACACTCAGTATCTTGCAATATCACAGTTTATGTTGTTGGAATAAAACATGACAGGATAAATTGAAGGCGATTTAAACAGTGTGTGCCATTACCAGTTCTTGTGTTGCAAAGAGGAGTGGTGAGCAAAGCTTAATGCAATGAAGCCAAAGCTTGGTTTCAAGAGCAGCTGTTTGTGGTTCTGGTGATAAAGCTGTCCAAAGAGTGGTAATTCTCACTACTGCTTATCAGTACTGCTCAAGTAAGTTATCTAGCAATCTTTGTGACCAGGCTGAAACATTTTTTGACTATTGCTTTCAGGATCATTGTGGCATGGGAATTAAGTCTATTTTCCTTACAGATTCAAGGACTGGAATTTAAAGTACTAGTATGATGTTGTCATGTAGGTTAATCAGGAAGAGAAAGTTGGGAATACAATATGCAGGAGAACTGTATAGTTTTAGTTATGCATAATTGCAGTGTGCTGTGTACTACATGACACTCTATATGTGGGCAATATTTACACTATCCTTTTGGGATACTTATTTACTGCTTCCTTGAAGCTTGTGGGTATTTCCCAACGTAAGTATGCTGTAATGTTGTAAGAGCAGAATATTTCTTTAACATGTGAACTAATAGAATTTACATATGTTATACCATGATTTTCTAAATGCCTTTATCTGTCTGAATTGTGGGAGACGACATACCTTTCTCCCAGGTCAAACCTTTGAATACTTCACATTGCAGACTGGGGCATTTTGGTGCTTGGAAGTCATGAAGTTTTGTTGTCATGTTGAATTATACGTTTGAGTCAAAGTAACATCAACATAAACGCAAACCACAGCCTGTCCCCAACAACCTATTTTCTGATAACTCTGAGACCTAACCTGCCTGTAAAGGCAAAAAGAAATTCAGAAGTTTGGTGAATACAGCATCTTCTGTGTCTCAAGAGTATAGTAAATCCAGCTGTTCAGAAAACCCTTGGGAAAAAAGCAGACAAAAAGGTGAATTAACACCACCAATCCACTGTTGTTAATGTGGATTGTCATATGTTGTGCACTGAATTTTCAAGTTCCAATGTCAGGAATTATGCTGAATGTAGTACAAAGGTGGTAGCTGCAGAGATAAAATGTGTTCCTCTTACTTCTGTAGATTTCCTGGAAGGTTGGGATAAACAAACTGTCTCTCTTAGATCCTCAAGTACAACACAAGGAGGACACCTTTCTACCTCACAGTGGTATTGAAAGGATAAATATGTGCTGGACAATGTGCTCAGAAGTGATGCAATATTTTTCTGTATTTATACCATTTAGCAAACCCTGTTGCTTTTCATTTGGGTAGGATGGTGCCGTTCTAATACAGACGAATGCTAATAATTTATCAAAGTACATGCTTTTGGATACAGTTTTTTTTAAGGACATTAGTTTCTTGCCTTCACACCACAGTGCACATATTTTTAATTATGATTTTTAAAATTTATTTTGTTTTGCCACAGCTGTGAAATAACTTGTGGCTGACACATTCATTGCTTGAGAAGGAGGAACAATGCCTCAGGGGTTTCTGTGCATCGCTTGCGTGTTTTGTGAAATCTCTTTCTGGAAATGCTGCTATGCTGTATTTCTAAGACTAAAGAAAGGTACAAGGAAAACATGACAGAAGGCAGCAATGCTACTGGGAACCCACTGGAGTATAAAGGATCAGTGTATTGTATGGATATCCATATATAAATATCATGTTATGAGTTATGGATCTCATTTTGGAGTAAAATGTGCCTACGCGGGTCATTTAGCAACCTTAATCTCATTTTGTAAGAGAGTAATTTATAAATGTCACGATCTCTGAAGAAATGAAATTGCTTTGTATACACTTCGTTTATACAGGGTACACTCACAGCCAAAGCATTGCATGTATTGTAATTTATTAGTGTTATGTCCATCATTCTCTCTAATTTAAAGCACATAAGTGAGCATTGCCAACAGCTTTTACAGGGATAAGAAGGAAAGTCTGAAAGATGGTACTTATATATATATTTTTATTTTTTTTTTGGTACTGTCTTCCAGTTCTTTCAGGCTCTGAATGTCTGTTTCTTTTCAAAGCGTGTGCAATCTTACAATTTATTGACAGGTACAGTAGCTTTCAGGTGCATTGCAGGTGCTTTGCCTGCATTGCCTTAAGGTCATGCTAGGCTGTAAATGTCAGATTTAATTTCACTACATACGTGACACGTATGTTTGAAATACTCATGGTAGTAATCTGTTTATTATAATGGCAGTAGCCAAATGCTTATGATTCTAAATGTGTAATTACTATTTTATGGCATATTCAAACCCCACTGTTTTGTGGAAGTGACATAATGCTTAGTGCACAATTATTTTAAAACTTTTTTTTCAGTTATTTAAAGGTTTCCACTATTAGATGTATTTCCTATTATTGATGTTTAGCAAACCTATATATTCAGCAACCAACACTTTGCAATTAGTAAGAGTTTTTTGTTTCTTACTGAAATATATCTTCCTAAACACTCATATAATTTGAATTTTGAATTTGAGTTCATTCCTTTCAATTGCATTGTTAGCATATAAAATGCTACTAAA
The DNA here is from genome assembly GCF_000695815.1 of Acanthisitta chloris. Lineage (NCBI taxonomy): Eukaryota > Metazoa > Chordata > Aves > Passeriformes > Acanthisittidae > Acanthisitta > Acanthisitta chloris. The sequence continues at coordinate 31,180 of NW_008649879.1, forward strand.
TATTATATTCTTACACAGAGTTAAACAATGTCAAAACAACTCTTTAAATTACCAATTCCATGTTGCTGAAGCACTGTCTTACACAGCAGGCCACTGAGCAAAGCATTTGCATTATTCTGCTTATTTAGTTTCAGTCACAATTTCCTTTCTGGAAAATGATGTGTTTCTGATTTTCATCTTTCCTATTGCTGTAGCTGCTGCTGTTCCTTTTTTAAATATTACCATTTTTATTGTACTGTCTGGTTAAAGGTGGGCTTTGTCCCTTACAATTTTTTGCGCCTGTATACTTAAATAGGATTCCTCAGTCATTCATTATTTTATTATTCATGAAAAACTGGAAATTCTTTTCTTGGTCCACTTGCAAGCTGCTGTGTCCATCATTCATCCCTATTCTTTTGATGAAGGCTGAAGACTAGGTGTGTTTCCATCTTCCCCAGTAGCTGGAGAGAAAGATGAAACATGTAGCTGCTATTGAGTCAATACTGCTGCGGTTCAGAAAATGACCAGCAATTAGCCAGGCACATGAGCATTGATTTTGGTGTGGCTGCACAGATGAAATGTACAACTGAAGCTCTTCAGAGGGCTCCAAGCTAACTTACCTCAGGCTGTTGTGTACAGCTGTACCTGTGGAAACCAAATTGTAATGCCTCAAAGCATGACACTAGTGCCAAGGAGTGTTTGGAAACACACATAGATAATACCTGGTTTTTGAGACAGCCTCTAAGTTGCCTTCTCTGTTCTCATACAGTTTTCCATGCTCAGGCTTTTTTGATATTTGTCTCAGAGAGGAGGTGAAAATATCCAGTAAAACAAAAAAATGTGTTTATGTCCATGTGGGTGTATATAAAATCTTTAATCTGTCATTGGTTTCCAGAGAAGAAAAGAACTTTCCGTAGAAACCTTGGTAGTAACAAGACTGAAGATTGTGATTTCTTCACAGAAAGTTATAGAACTATGGAGGCATAAATCTGTGGTAAAGATTAGAAAGAGCATTTTGAAGTCTGCAACTGCAATAGCAATGATTGCTTTAGATCAAAACAACTCTATATTAAAGGAGCTTTTTGGTGGCATTGAGGAAAATTTGCTTTTGTGTGTAACAGCTTCATTCTTACAGCTGTAATGTCTGAAAAAGAGAGGAAACTCATAACTATTTTCCTAGTTCAAGCTCTGACAAGAAGTATGATGACAGATGTGATTTGTGCCTTGCACAGAAGGGAAAAGAGAGACAAAGAAATCATGAAAGTGGCTTGAGCTAAATAACTGGCTTTGGTTTGACTATGTCCATTGGTGAGGATCAATTAACACCCACAGGATTTCCTTCTGGCTTTCTGCTTTCTGCCCATCTCAACATTCATAGCCATCACTTTGTGTTTCCCTCTTCACTTGTAGGTAGTCAGATCAAATAACTTGTATTTATGCTTTGATCTGTAGAGCTAAAGTGTTCCACAACGAAGGACAAAGGCAGATATTTCTCTGCTTATGACTTCATTTCTGGAGTGTTCATGTACATTGCAAAACCTGAAAAGTGCATGTCAGTGACTATTACTCTCTCTTTTCTACCTCCAAAATAAGATTATTCTTTTGATTTCCTGAAATGCACTAGCTTTTACAATTTTCTGTGACAGATGATAATTTGTTTTCTCTTCTAGGAGTTAATTCCAGCTGAGTATGTCAAGAAAAAGTTCTAATGCTTTTATGAATTTCACTGTTGGAAATGGCAGTCCTATTGCTGTAGTGGGATATAGGTGTTCTGGAGGATCACATGAAGATGATTGCATGACAATCAGCTTTTAAACTGGAGATCTTGATATTACTGAACTTGACTCATCATCTAACAGGGCGGGCAGGTGGTGATGCGCTTAATCACATGCTATTGATTTCTCTGTTCTGACTGAATTAGTTCCTTTAAAGATTAGAAGTGTCATAAAGAGAGAGGTGGGTTGTAAAGGCTACTCAAAGCTGTAGCCATGCAAATAATAAGGAGACTATATATTTGAGAGCATTAAAGTTCAGCTTTCGCTTGACAAGATGAAGTCCAACCTTCCTTAAGCCCTGGAAAGTGGAAGGTGTTTTTGTAGCTGTGGCTCCAGTTTGATACTCAGAAATAGTCATAAATTTAGATGAACAACCTAATTACTGAAGGTCTTTATGGTCTCAGGGCAGATATTCATCATGTGAAACGCTATTGTGGAAGAATTTGTGTATTTCCATGTGCTTTTCTCCTTGCTGGCATCACTTTAGTCATAAGATCCAGTTCTTCAGGAGACTGGACTAGCAATGCAAAATATATTGACTAGGAAACAGTTATTTGTAGGTTTCTGTGGAGCATGCTGTGCTTTATTCACCTGTGTGTGTTGGAGACTGAGTGTTTCATACCCTTAAGAAGGTAGGCTCACCCTGGCAAACGTGAGTTTCTGGCAGAAATGGGGACATCACAATCATGGACAATTTTGCTGTGCAGCATCCATTTTCTAGGGTTTCATGTAGGTGAGCTGAAAGATAGGAAAACAATACTCCATTAGGAGGCTTATATTGATTGTATTATTCTAGATAGGAGAATGCATTTCGGTTTAGTGAGGGAACTGAGGGGACTTTCCCCTCTCCCACTCAATTAATGGTAGACCTGAGCTGTAAGACAGTGCTTATTGTAGATCTTTTACTCCAGCAGCTCCCGGCGTGCCACTGAAGGCTCCATGACAGAATAGTGCAGAAGCTATTTGCACCAACTTCATGGTTACTGTTAACTCCCCTGTTAAATGTTGCTTGATTCCTTCTGTCTACTGCCAGAGAAGCATGATAGTCTTGAATGCAGAATGAAGAAGTTAAGCAATGCTGTGGATGAGTTTCATATGCACTAAGGGCATATGTGAAATGATCATAAGTATGACAAGGTTGGCTGAATTAAGAATTCTGAATTAATTTATCATCTGTCTGATTTCTCTACAGCCTTGGAATGTTTGCTTTATCACAGCAAGTAACTGTAGCTGTCACAGCTTTTCTGTTATATTTTCTATCCACTGTGGCTAGTCAGGGGGAAAAAAAAAAGATCAGATTCTTTCCCTCTTCTCGTTATGTCTATGCCATTGACTCAGAGTGTATGTTGCAACTGAGAAGTTCACTGAGTCATGGCAACATGGTGGTTACTTCATGGCAATGCGATACAACATTTTGTAATCAGCACAAGTAGTATGGTACCTTTGGATTTTGTAATACAAACTGGCTAAGAATCCATTCCTAACATTTGACTTATTGCAATCAAGTGTTTCGTACTGGGGAAAAAAACTCACACTAAAACAAAACAAAAGCAAAACAATCAAAAAAGCCCCCAAGCCCCCCAACAAGTAGCCAAAAAAACCCTCAGCAACATAAAATGAATAGAAAGTGCAACCTAATACAGAAAGTGTCCAAGCAACCACCATCAGCAACAGGAGAAAAATCAAAGGCTTAGCTTGGAAATCGATACACATGCATTGAAAAAAATCTCTGCTTGCCAAGGCACACCAAACACTCCTATAATAGGGGATTCAAATGGCAGTAATAATGACTTTAATGAAATTAACTCTTTTTCTGAGAACAACTGATCTGTTCTAGGATTTTGACTTGCTATTGCTGTTAAGAATGGGTCAAAAGTTTCACTACAGAGATGTTTCATGTTTTGATGGAAAATAATTTTCATCAGTGTGAAATTTGGTGTGCTACATCAGCCCATATTTAGACATCTAAATAAACAGACTGTTTTGATCAAAGTATTCATCATACTGAAGTCAACACACTATGAAAATAGAAAGCATTGCAGCAGGACTTGCTGGTGTTCAATGCTTTTGGAAATATAGCATTTACAATTGATTTGGGAAACTGACTCTGGGCAAGCAAATTTTAAAAATCTGAAGTTTAGTGCATAATGATATGTAGTGCAGAGTTCCTGTATCAAGAAGACACTGTATTAAAATAATCTACTCTATCAGCCAGCGTGTCTTTGTCTATGGCTGGTTTGTTATCATAATGTCCTGGCTTTTTTTAATGAAACATTTTAGAACTGGTTCCTCCTGTATTTGAAATAGATTTTTTTTTTTCCTACCTCTTCCTAAGTTGTGTCAAATGTTCTACATTACACCCTGCACTGTCAAAACATCATCAGTGTCTTGACACAGTTTTAAAGTGGGAAGTCTCGGCAGCTGAATGCAGATTGGCAGTGCAAGTAATGCTATCTGGGGACAAAGAAGTTAGGGAGAGGTTGAGGGATTTAGGTAACACAGAATTCTGAGTTGGGTTCAAGTTAAAAATGAGGAAATTTTCTCACTGATTTTCTAGATGCTAACTGATACGTGCTGGTTGACTTGGATCTAGTAGTCTTTGAGTTGTTGTCAGCAGATCCCTGGAAGTCTTTGAGGCTAGAGAATGTGGTACAAAGCTGTCCCATGAAAGTAAACAGCTGATAGTCTTTACTGACACCTCCTCTGGCTCTAATATAGCACAGCAGAGACTCTAGGCCTTACACAGTACCTCAGAGCCTCAAACTCTGTCATGCCAGTGGCTGAAATGAAAAAAATATGGAGTAAGACACAGAGGAAGATCCTGATATGCTAAAGAGGGTGTAGCAGTGACTTGTGGAGACCTTTCATAGCATGCTGTGAAAGTTACTGCCTTTTGCATTTCACCTAGAACGGAACAAAAAGAGATACCAAGGGAAAAAAGTCAAATGAAATAGTCACAGGTATGAAATGGTAGAATAACTTTCTGTCTGCACAAGTCTCATGGACTACCAAACAAGATCATCATTTAGGGAACCACAGGCTATGAAAATTAGTCTTAAACTTAGACTGAGTCTGCCTGGAAACAGGGTGATATCCTAATTGCAATAACTTTCCATATTTATAATAAACCAGCTTAATTTTAGTGATTAGGTAATGAAAGATAGGCTTTGCCCTGGAGCAGTGTTCTTCTGACAATGACTCATATTCATTCTCAGTTCCCAGTCATAGGCACGAAGGGACACCCTCTTCATCCCAGAAGTGGCATCTTTAGGGAAGCTAAGGGAAGATTTAGCACAAAAGGGCTGACTGCTTGCTAAAGTTTATTGACATCTTTTAGCTTCCATAAAACTTATCTTTTTGATAGGTTAATAAATTTATATATCTCATGCCTTTCGCTCCTGCAATGTTTATATTACATGACTTCAGTTTATTTGCTCTGTTCTGCAATTAATATTTCAGGTAATGGTCTTCTAGAGTAAAAGTCCTGTGGTTTGCTTCATTTCACTCCAGAAATCATTTGCTGAATACTCTTACTTTCCTTCTCATTTGGGAGTTATCACTTCAATGTGTCCCTTGTCTGGTGGTAGGCACACTGCTTAGTGGCACAGTACTTGGTAGTTCAGAAGAAATGTCAAGGTCTGACACCAATCTCTTAGTCCAAGCTGCTTGAGAACCACTAGTTAGACTGAAAAAAATGCTTTTTTTACAGCCTTCTTAAGCTCCTTCTCAGCAAGTGCTAGCTACGTAGGTTTCTAGTGCTGAAACAGGTCAAAGGGCTGTGCCAAGTATATGTAGGAAAGTGTGGGAACATTGCTTTAGAAACATTGAGTCAGACAGAGTAGTGAAAGCTGACAGTGTATGCCAGAGGTAAAGGCAAGGTAGCCCACCACAAACAGTACATCTGTTTAGCATAATTGCAGACTGTTGTCCTTGGTTTGCTGTTGCTGAGGCAATTAGCCTAACAAGCACATCAGTGGTTACGTCAGTGTGCTTAAGAGAAGGACATGATATGATTAATTTCTGTCAGAAATAGTCTGTAGCTTCAATGTATTTGTTTTATTTCTACTTCAAGAAAGTAAAAAACTAGAAAGTCATCCAGTAAAAGCATTTTGAAGAAGTAAAGGAAATGAGAGGAACTTGCTGGTATGATAGTTCTTTTCCTCAGGTTAGTTCAAATTTTAAAAAAGGGATACTGACCCATATGTAAGGAGTTGTATGTGTAAGTGACCTGTCATGTAAGATGCCATGGAGAGTGCTGCTTCAACTCCCCTTTAATTCCTGCCAGTTTATCCATCCTTCTGTGAATACCTCATCTCCTTAAACTCTAAGACAGAGTTAATTGATTAATCATCAAGATCTCTACATTGGGCAGGGCTCAAAACATGTGTACACGTGTACACAGCTACCTACCTGTACTTATCTTTGGGCTGTGGTGCAGCATGGAATGAAACCACAGGACCAGTGCTTTTCCAAAGAGAAATGCTGCTCCCCATTGAAATGGTTCCTAGTGTGTTGCTGCCCCTTGCACAGCCATAGGTGTGTTACGTGTGCTGTGCTGGAGCTAGAAGTAAAGGGTCTGGAAGCTGCAGTATGGGCACGCCTGAAAGTATTTGCAAACGAGGCCACATTGACTATGTGCTTCCCACTGGGGAAATAAAGAAAATGCTGTTAGGCTAGAAACCTGCTGGGGGAAGATGTGTGATTGCTCTTGAACTACATGTCTGGATGGAGAGGAAACTCCTCCAGGGCTCAAGGCAGTCAGTTCTTGGAGAAAAACGCTAGTTGCTCTAGTTGCTGTTAATGTAGCCTTTTGTTTTTCATATAAATGAGCCAAATGAAGTGTCATTCAAATGGAACAAGTATGTCAAATGATGTTAGTTTTCCCACCCTTTTCATGAGGAAAAAAAAAAAGAGAAATCCTTGGATGTTTTCCTTGTTTTATCATTTTAGCAGCTGGGATTGCTTAATCACACAGCGATACTTTACTGAGTCTCCATATGGCATATGAATGTAGGTAAAGCAAACTATACATCACATGCTTTCTTGTCTGCAATTTATAGAATAGAATAGAATATACAATAGAACAGACTATTTCAATTGGAAGTGACCTACAAACATCATCTAGTCCCACTGCCCTACCAATTCAGGGCTGACCAAAAGTTAAAGCATATTATCAAGTGTGTTGTCCAAATGTCTTCTAAACATCGACAGGCTTGGGGCATCAACCACCTCTCTAGGAAGTCTGTTCCACTGTTTGACCGCTCTCTCAGTAAAGAAATGCTTCTTAATGTCTAGTCTAAACTTTCCCTGGTGCAGCTGTGAACAATTCCCACACATGCTATCACTGGGTCCTGGGGAAAAAGATGAGCATCTCCTTCTCCACTTCCCCTCCTCAAGAGATGTTGTTTGCGTAATGCAGCAAATCTCACTCTCACCTCCCAGTCATTTTCTGCTGAGCATTGAATGGAATTGTTGGGATAATCTGTGTGTGTGATGTGGAGGAAGGATCAGTCTAGTGATTCAAAAAGGCAAAGGGACAAACAAAAGCTCTGCAACGGGAGTAGGAAAGAAAGTGTTGAAGACAACCATCTTTTTGTTATAGTAATATCTCTTATCCTTGTTCAAAAATATCTCTGTGGTTGTTCACACTATACTTATCTTTATGAGGATGATACTGATGAGCATGTTCATGGTACCACACAGAAAGAAGTGAATTTGAAATAGGACCCTATGCTTGGCTTTGATTTCTTTTCTTTTTCCAAAGGTTGCATCTTTTGATTTCTTTCTTGTCATCACTTTCTCTGCACTCTTTTGTTCTCTCTGTGTTCTGACCTTTTTGTTTTAATGTTTAGACATGGCTACACTTATTTTCACACAGTAGCTGTTGATCTAATGGTGTTACTGGAAGGTGAGAAGCTGAAGCAATGAGCAGTGCGTCACTGGTAGGCTTGACCTGATTTCTTTTTAATTCTTTTCTTATAGTGTGAGTAAAAATCACTCAGAAGAGTTTGAAGAGGGCACACCTGTGCACTTTCAGAACCTATTTGCACATGTGAAGGCAGCTGAGTAGATCTCTGGACTCGGCTGCCTGTTCCCACCTTCCCACCTCAGGTCTCCCACTTCGTGACTATACTGGTACAAGTGGTCTGTGGATCTGTTCTGCTCAGCCAGACTGGGAAATAAGCTCTGTTAAAGATAATTTTTCAGAAAAAGTGCACAATTGATGCATCTGAGAGCTGTTGCAAATGCACAGCGACCTGAAGCCAAAGTAGAAGTCTCTCAAACTGGCTTTGTCTCTGAGAATAAGTATTTGTGAAGCTACATCATGACACAGAGAAACACACACATAAGCACTCACAGATCTCACTCATGAGATCAGGCAGGGATTGTTCAGTTTTTACCAATGCTCTACTGTGCTCCACAAAGCTGTTACCTGGGAGGAACTCCCTTTGGCAGGTTGGACCAGCCCTTGTGGTCTGCCCATCTGAGCTGTGGTCAATTGAGCAGCACAGTCTAGCAGCAGGGAATAGGAGCTGGAAGGAAGGGCTATGACAGGGAAGCGTTTGGAGGGGTCCAAATACTGCACACCTGGGCCTTGGGATGCCTGCCAGAGGGTTGTTTGCAGGGGACAATCCTTTTCCTACCCATCCTGCTTTGAGATTTTCTAGTAAGCTTCAAAGACTTCCACCTTGGAAACCAGTGTTTGTAAAAAGACTGCAGAGTGATAAGAAGTAGCAGGACTTAATGTGGCTGCCAGGTGAAAGAAAAATGTTTGGCAAAGCATTCCTAGTAGGTAATTTTTTCATAAGAATGTAAAGCATTTGCTTTATAAGAACTATTTTGATCTATGATGATTTACTTTCTTCTGTGTCGACTTGCACTTCAGTGTCTATCCTTGAGGTTGTTTCCTTTAAACTAGGGCTTTATGTTACAGAACTACTAATGTCAAAATAGGTCAAAATAATATTTGTCAACTTACCAGATACTGTTGCAATGACATATACCCAGTTTTGTAAGAATAGTTTCCTGCATGAAGGAGGTGAAAGAGCTGAGATGACCTTTTCTATTATTGCTGTTTGTTTGTTTTCCCCTGGTAATTGTTGAATAGTTGTATGCTTAGCAGGGTTGTCTGGTTTCTAAAGTAGTTTCTTCATGTATAAAATTAAACCTTTTTTGCCTTTTAAAAATTTTTTTCCTAGAAGAGAATTAATAGAGCAACTCACAAATTAACACCAAATTGAATTATGGTAGCAACACAGTGTCTGTATTCCACCATAAAATAGGAGAAGGGCTACAAAGACACTCAGCTTGCAGACCATGTCTTCTTCCATGTATTTTCAGAACAGATACAGGCTCTTAGCAGACTTTTGTGCAGTTGATGGCAAGATATCACTAGGCAGAAGTAATAATCACCTTCGTGTTTTGCTTTGGTCACCTGAAGCACGTGTTGATAGAGACAACTGTAAAATGTATTCCCCTTTGTGGCTTTTTCTTTCCTTCCATTTTCTATTCATCAGCTTCGTTGGTAGAAAATCACATCTCATTTGAAATCCTCACAGTTTCTCAAAATTCTGCCTTGAAAACTGCCCACTGATTGTGTTAATATAAAAGAAATATCTCAGCTGTTGATAAAGTGGATTTTTAAAGTATTTCCCACTCTGATATCTATATGCTGAACCTTGATTAGGAAAGCAGTCAAGCTTCCTTGGCTTTTGGAAAGTGACAGTGATAGTTTTGAATATTGTGAGATAGCATGATTTCATGAGATTTACAGAGAATCATGAATGTTAGTCACTCGAGAAACCATTTAGAAAGGAGTTATTTCTGAGCATTTGATATCAAGTTATTAATGTTTATAGGAACCAATTTTACTGATTAGAGGGACTTAAATCCCCAATTATCAAATACTGAAGATGTGGTATTTTAGGTTATAACAGTGAACAAGGCAGGTATGAAAACCTCCTAAACTGACAGTAGTGCTAGTTTGAAATTTGAACTATTAGCTGCTTTCCTCACTATGTCTGTGCTGTCAAAGATTGACTGTGGGTTTCAGAACAGCAGGACCTGCCTGGCACTTTAGAAGAGCTCCCTTGGTTACCCTGCAGAAACAGAGACCAAAATTCTTCCCGAGATGGAGCTAGTCAATCAACAGAGCATGATGACACATGGGATACATTCCAGAGTCCTTAGCCTGCTGAAGTCACCGTCAGAAAAGTCCCAATGGATGTCAGTGGCTATTTGGGTTAAAAAGTCACCAAAATATCTGAAAACGGTGTTGAATCCCAACACTGGGTACAGTGTATGTTGCTATTAACCTTGATTAGTTGTAAGTAGTACTTGCCTTTTCAGAAAGGTTAAAATCTGATAAGTTGGAAAGGCTAACCACAAACTGTGTTGCTGCTCCAGGGAGAAAGAGAAAATATTACATACAATATTTAGTATTATGTTCTTCTGATTAACATTGCAAACTGAAGCAATTTCTTCGTAATGGTTAATTAAGTTTAAATGTCTTTAGGTTTTTGGAGAATATTCTTTCTCTTTCCAATATCTGTCAATTTTCAGGCCAGGTAAATATTTTTAAAATCAAATTATGGTATCAGATAGACATAAAGCAGTACTTTAAATATGGATTTTCCAGAGCTTAAGTTTTACAACTGTTTGTTACTTTCAAATTAAAAATCACATTTATGTGTGGTATTTAGTGACAGCAGTGACTGACTGTGTGTTGTGTGCACACATGTATATGCTTTCAAACCCATATACAAGTAGTTTAAGAGAAGAGATGCCCCATTCTTTTCTGTTATCTGTGGCTCTGTCCTTACATGTCACTGGTAGATAGTCTTATCTTGTCAGACATGAGAAAGTCTACTAGGAATGGTTAATTCCAGAAGAGGTTCTCAAAAGAAGCATTTTAGTAGATTTATTTCACTGTGCATTGTGTGCTTTTAGGTTTCAAAAGGAAGATGCATCATAGTAAAATGCAGTGATTCTGTCCACATGTCTTTGGAAATTGGATAACTTAGGGGATGGGAGATAAGTGCATGATAGAAAAGGCAGCTGTTGATAGGAAAAGATTTTCCAAAAAAATTAAAAATCATCTGTGTTGGTCCTGAATGAGTGCATGGTCTGTTAGTACAAAAATTCATGAGGTATTCTGAATTGTGTTTGTTATAGCAGAGATGGAGAGGTTGGGGTCCCCCCCCAAATGCCATCAATCTGACCATGTAAACAACTTCGCACTCAAGAAATGAATGGTCTCAATGCATTGCAATGCCTTTGTTTAATCTAAATGTGTTTTATGACTTCTGCACTTTTTGAAAATAAAGTTCCAAATTTTTTTTCAGTCCATCTATATATATAGGGTTTTCCTCCTCCCAGGTTTTCTCTTGTTCTGTCAAGGAAATGAAGGTTCCTACCAAGATCCAGTACGGACCAATCTTATATCATTTAAGTATAAAGTCTCTGATTTCTCATGAATTATTAGCCTATGGTTTTGTTTCAGTTAGTTTAAGTGGGAATAGAAATGGGACTCAGCTATTCAATTTTGTATTCATTGGAAAACAATACATATGCAGAGGATCAGCTTGCTTCACCATTAATTTTTGTTTTTCAGAGGTGCAAGTGATAACATAAATTAAAATTTCAGTTATGGACATTTTCTAACATTTGGAATCAGGTGTAGAAATTGACATGACGGTACATATAATTAATGCTTTCAGTGCTTGAAGGAACTTCATAAAGTTTACTGGAAGCAATTAAAAGTTCATTCTGTAAGCAATAACAAAATTTGCCCTCAAACTGGTTTGCAATGAAGTTTAAATTTAATCATAAGGAAAGAAATTAATTTGCCACATTCTTGGTGGTTTTCCAATGCACTTATCTGAAAAGGAAGAGGAGAGAGACCTTTAAATCTTCTTCCAAACAAAAATAAGTTATGTATGGAAATGTTGTTTCCAACCAATTAAGGAATTTCATATAGAAATTCCATACCAGAATTTCAGTTTCTTAAAAGATAAATGGATGAAACAGGACATTAGAGTCTGGCATGGTTATTCCAGGCATTTTCTCAAAGACTGTCTGATGCCTGTAATTCTCTCTCTCCAGGAATTAATTCCCACATCCCACTTTGAATCCAGGTGGGATGAAACCTTCTTCATTCCGAGAAGATTGTTGGTTGTCAGCAGTATCTGTACCTGCAGACACTGAGGACTGTTAGTAGCAAACAGTGCCAAGCCGTGGCTGCCACCCCTTGTTAGACTAATACTGTGTTACCAGGAGTTTCTGTAAGTAATAAAGCAAGGAAGTTTTTCTCAAAAAAACCCCAACTAACCAGTGCCAGTGTATTTAGAAATTAGTTTGAGATTCAGTAGTGCTGCAGGAAAATCTATTCTTAATGTTAAAAATTGCAATTAGTTTAAAAATTAATCTAGTGTTAAAAAATAGTTGGATAGCTGATTTGTCTAGTGCACACCTGTGAACAAAAGAAGCAGCCAGGGATTGTTCATTTGGCCAAAGCGTTGGACGTGTGCTGAAATGAAAATAAGAAAAGGATTTTTAATGGCATTTTAAAGTTTTGCTTTAGAACAGGAATTTGTTAACTGATGAATAGCAAAGGCCACTAGATAGGATATGCCAAGTAATGCAGTGATACTTCTGAAGCAAGAACAGGAGTTCAGGGCATTGATGTGGTTGAGCATGGTATGTTTGCAGGCTCAGCTTTTCACCTCTCCATCATTTTACCAGCAGCCATCCAGTGACTGCCTGGTCATGGTTGGTCTCTAGGCCTGTAGAGAGACCTGAAGAAAATCTGCTCTTTCTATGCCTTGGCTGCATAAACCTGTGCAATGCTGGTGCTGAAAATCTGATGAATTTGCATAGCCATCTGGTCCCTGTCTGCCAAAAACTTTACTGGCTTCCAGTAGCCAGTTGAAGGGCTGTGAATTAATAACGAGGCTTATCCAGATTTTCTTCCCTGCTTTTTGTGCATTGCTTCAGGAGATACTCAACAAATGTGGAGGGCAGGGAAGGTTTTTCACTGTAGGAGGGAGGATTTACTGTTACAAGCTGCAGAATAAGGAGAGAATGATATGGGGATGCTCATCTTATTTTAAATGCCTTAGAAGTGTAAATATAATTTATGGCAGAAAAGCAAAGGGAATAGAATAGAATAATTTCAGTTGGAAGAGACCTACAATGATCATCTAGACCAACTGCCTGACCAAATCAGAGATGACCAAAAGTTAAAGTGTGTTTTAGTGGGCATTGTCCAAATGCCTCTTACAGGATGACAGACTTGGGGATGTAACTACCCCTCTAGGAAGCTGTTCCAGTGTTCAAACACCTTCTTGGTAAAGAAATTCCTTTTAATGTTCAGTCTAGTTCCGCCAGCTGAACTGTGGTGCTGGGCTTCCATCAGAGATGTGCTGGTATAGCAGTGACAGGTTGTTCTGAGGTAGATCCTCAGTTCAGAGTTGAGGTGTCTGCACCTCTGAAAAAGTGGTTGATTCAAGAGGCTGTGGGGTCCATGAGCTGACTCATCTCAGGAGATACATTGCTCAAATGCTAAGTGAAGCTGTGCAACAGAGCTGTCTTTCAAAAACCTTTAGATTGTTTAAAGAAACATTTTGTAGAAGCTGTCTTGAAAGTAACTGATACGAGACATCTTTGTATATCATCAGATCATAAAGACAGAATAAATAAATGCATCATGCAATTCCTTAGGAAAAATATGCATCAGGGTGTGGGCAGAAGAAAGTAAGATCCAAGTCTTGATATTTGTTTTGGGAAATTTCAAAGGTTTCAGAGCCAAGAATTTTATTCAGAGTCAGGACATCCTACAAAGATCCGCAAGGGGTAGAGCAGATGGATGTTCAGTGTGTTCCTTTTCCCACTCCCTTGTTGAGTTTGGACCAATTTTATGACAATTAGCATGTACCCAGAATAACAAGCCTTGAAAAGCTGGAGGGAAAGAAGCAGCTTAAGTGCACGTTAGAGTACCCTGGGTAGACACAGTGAGATTAAAAGGTTTCAACTCTTATCTTGCCCTGGGCATCATAGAATTAAGCCTCTAAATATGATCCTAATCCTAATTTAGTTGCATAGCTGATGGAGAGAAATGGTCAATTTCAGAAAGTGCTTCATCTGACCAGTTTTAGACATTGTTTGGCTGAGCTGGACTGCTCTTTGCAAGTACTAGTTTCTTGCCATTGAATTTGGAGCCCTCAGGCTGATTTCCTTAGACCTGGATGTCTAACATTTCACCTGGATTGTAGGAGACAGGAAATGTTGATCCAGACGATCAAGAAGTGTGTTTTTCACGATTATTTTGTTCTAGCCCTTCTATGGTGGCTGCATGACTCAACACGAGGACCAGACAATATTTACCTGCCTCATTCTCAAAGTCAGACTGTTTCCTCACCAAAGAAAAAGGCAGCTTTGAAAGACAGAGGGCTGCTAACAAGGAAACATAGTTTCCATTCAATCCTTTAGAAAATGTGTAGAGAAAATGTTCTGTGATGATCAAGTAGGCCATTTCATGAGACCTCATTATCTAAAGTGATTATTTCTCAAGAGATCCTCTTTAACAAATTGAGGCAGAATAGTACCGACTTACAGAACTATTTTAGTTCTGTCATAGCACAGCTCTGACACACTGCCACACAGGGCTATTGGAGGCTGAGCAGGGTTTTACAGTGCAACAATCTCCCACATACTTCTTCTCTAGAGACTGCTTTATGAGCACACTTTGAGGCACCATGGCTTGTTTCCTCTGAACAGTAATTAAATTTGTACCTGGAGTCTTAGCCCCTAGGAAGCAGATTTTCATGAGAAACTAAGATATCTAACCCAGAGGGGCCTCCAAGGAATGCTATGCAGTGTTCAGTATTACATCTGCACCAAAACTTAAATCCTAACATTGTGCATGATGGGATGCTAGCAGAACACTCCTTTGCCACATACATAATGCAGTTCTCAAATTCCAGCATTTTCTTGAAATATTAGGTTTTTTTCTTCTGAGATTTAAACATGCTGAATGAATTGTGTATGGAGTGTATAGAGAGATGTTATATTGTCCCACCACAAAAGGTTGTGTTTCCTGACTGGATATTGCAAATATTGGGGCATGATATGATCTTATGATCTTGCTTGCCAGTTTGTCTCTTGGGGCTTCCTCCTTCTCATTCACCTATATTTGTAGGAAAAAAAAACAAGAGGAAAGAGGTAGGCCTTGCAGAGCACAATATTTCCATGAACACATTTATCTGACACAAAGTTATTTTTCTAAGTTCTTACTTTGTATTCCTGAATTCTCCATCTCTCCCTGGCATCCCTTATCTTTCCTCTCAAGGCCCTCCATTACTTTTCCTAATGATATTATCTGCCATTTACTGTTAAGACCCAGCTGGCCTGGGATGCTCAAGTATATCTTTGCAGAGCACAATATTTCCATGAACACATTTATCTGACACAAAGTTATTTTTCTAAGTTCTTACTTTGTATTCCTGAATTCTCCATCTCTCCCTGGCATCCCTTATCTTTCCTCTCAAGGCCCTCCATTACTTTTCCTAATGATATTATCTGCCATTTACTGTTAAGACCCAGCTGGCCTGGGATGCTCAAGTATATCTTCCAATTTTTAATTATCATGCAAACATTTTTGGCTTTGCCCCTTAAGCTAGGAAAGGATGCTACATAAACTTTCTCAAAACTCTTTCTAAAACTTAATGTGTACAATCAAAGTGCTCTTTCTTTGTAAATTACAAATTCTCTCCTCTACAGCAGAAGAGCAAAGTCTATGGATTTGTTCAGCATTTCGTTAAAAATTTTCTTTTAATTTTGTGGCTATTCAGTCTAGTTAATCACCCCCTTATCACCAGGATTGTGAAAGCAGATAGAAGATTTATTTTCTCATGCATCCTCTCCCCCCTCCTTTTTTTTTTTTTTTTTGGGGTTTTTTTTTTTTTTTTTTTTTGGGGTTTTTTTTTTTTTTTTTTTTTTTTTTTTTTTTTTTTTTTTTTCAGGGCTTTTTGCCTACCTCATTGAAGTCTCTGCCATTTAAGCCTTAGTATCTTCATTTTCTCTGTCTTCTGGTCTTTCTATGGCTCTGTAGGCTTGGAGGGGAGGGAGTTCTCTGCACTATCTCCTGCTCTTCTTGCACTTTCAGATAACAAATATTCCAATTAAGGCTGTACTGATTCATGCACAAGCCTTATAATCAACCCCAAACTACTTTTTGCTCAGTATCTTATTGTTTGTTTTATTGATCTGCAGGGTGAGCAGGTGTCTTCACTTAACTCTTCTGCAGGGTGTCCCTGGTCTTCTCTCATGAAACATTTTATTTGCTATCATTTATTCCTACTGACTACAAAAATTAAGTTCCTAAAATTAAGTTCCTATTCTCTGAAGCATAGAAGTACTCACCTGTTTCCCATTATTCCTCTTTTCTTCTTCATTCTCTACTATTCAAAGATAGAAGCATCAGTATTTCACCACTTAAACTATTTAAAAATTCTGAGTTTTCTTCATACTGTGGTTAAAATGTTTATTGTGCTCACTCTCTTCTTGTGTGTCTTTTTGATTAACTTCACTTTTGTTTTTAAAAAATACCCTTCTTAGAATATTGGTGCGACTGTGATTTTATGCTGTGATTGTTCCTTGGAGGAAGTTGAATTGAATTGTTTTGTGTCTATGATAATTAGTTGCTTGGCCATAGTTACTTCTTAAACTGATACAAGCATTTTCTAGAGGAGAAATCTGAGAATAGCTTTGAGTCCTGCACACTGTGAAAGAAGCTGTGCTGAGAAGCCTTAATTTCAGGGATTAAGCATATGTGACATATTTTGCATGTGGAACTGAAATATCTTACAATCACTTGGCATTTGGAGCTGTTTCTTTTGTATGCCTTAAGTTTATGAAATTGACTTTGTTGGTCAACTGGCTTTTGAAATAACAGTACTGTATTACATACTTATAGCTCAAGGTCTGTGTTCATTCATACTGTATTCAGGAGCTGAAGGGGCTCCAGGGAAGCTGCAGAGGGACTCTATGTTAAGACCCCTGTGTAACAGGACAGGGGGCAAGTGTCTAAGTGGTGCCACCTTTTTTTCTTTCTTTTTAATAGATTAAGACAAAAGAAATGTTGGCAAAGCTCCAATATAGAATGGAAAAATATAAAATTGTTAACATTCTGGAAAAACAAGACCATTCAAGAAATATTTATTTTCTGTAGTTGGAAAAAATGAGGATGGTATATTCTTATTACATGAAAATAATTAAGACATTCTGATCCTGGCTCATAAGAAATTAGGATGCTAAACAGCATCTGCTAAGGGAAAGCAGTTTTAAATCAGAAAAACTTGTAATTGATTAGGAGGATATCTGCCACCCTAGTGTTAATTTTTTTATACATATCAGAAAAATATTGCAATCTGAGTGAACTATCACGGGCAAACATTGCTTCAGGACTAGAGAAAGATAGTTCATCTGACATGGGTAACCATAAACAGACATCAGCCCTGGGCAAAATAATGGAAAAGTTGATAGTGGATGTAATTATTAATGTCTTAGACTATAGGAAGTTAAATAATACCAGTGAAATGGGTTTATGGAAAACAAGTCTCATCAAACAGCCTTTACATCATTTTGGAGAGATTATAAATTAGATTGCAAGACTGAAAGGAAACCATGCAGGTAAAATGAAGTTTCATAAAGCTGTTGATTCAGTTCTATATGTCATTCTAGTTTTGGGGTTTCTGGTACCTGAGAAGTTGCTTGGACTTTTTTCATAAACCTTCAAGATTAAATTTAAAAAGTCACTGCTGATTTAAAACAAACAAAAAGAATGATATACAGACAAGAGGACTGCACCTTCTAAAAAGAGCACAACTTGGATTGTTTGGTAAGGTCTGTCTGCTAGAGCAAATATATACTGGGTCAAGGGATGGAGACCATATTTACAGAAAGAAAGACTGTGCAGGAAAGCAGCAACTTTCAGCAAGACTTAGGAATTAAGGTGGATGAATACATCAACATGGACACCAGGGTGATACTTTGGCAGAAAGACTGTGATTGATCTTTGAACATGTTAGTATAAATACTGTGGGTAAATCAGCATAGTTTTGATTGCCGATACACAGTGCAGTGTGTGCAGTTCTTATGCCACTGTTTTCTCAAGAAATGTGAGCTAAAGAAGATGCAGGGGGCAAACACCAAAAAAAAGGATTTTAAGGTTGGAGAAAATGCGTTTTAGAAATGGACATTTTGTAACCTGCCTCGAATACTGTCTACAAGAACTAAAGGAAAGTGTCAAAAATGAAGATGTTTTTTACTTCAGCTAGTGCACCCATGGGAACCTTATGAGGTTTAACAAGACCAAGTGCAAGGTGCACCACCTGGCTTGGGGAATCTCCAGTATCAATACAGGCTGGGGGATGAACAGAGTGAGAGCAGCTCTGCCAGGAAGAACTTAGGGATGCTGATGGATGAGAGGCTGGACATGAACCAGCAATGCACACTTGCAGCCAAGAAAGCAAACTGTGTGCTGGGCTGCATCAGAAGCAGTGTGGCCTGCAGGTCAAGGGAGGTGATTCTTCCCCTCTCTTCTGCTTTCATGAGACCCCACCTGGAGTACTGCATCCAGCTCTGGGGTCCCCAGCACAGAAAGGACATTGACCTGTTGGAGCAAGTCCACAGGAAGGCCACCAAGTTGGTTAGAGGGATGGAGCACCTCTCCTATGAGGAAAGGCTGAGAGAATTGTGTTTGTTCAGCCCGGAAACGAGAAGGATCTGGGGTGACCTAGTTACGGCCTTCCAGTACCTGAAGGAAGCCTACAAGAAAGATGGAGAGAGACTTTTTACAAGGGCTGTAGTGATAGGGCAAGGGGGAATGGCATCAAACTGAAAGAAAGTAGGTTAAAATTATATATTCGGAATAAATTCTTTACTGTGAGGGTTGTGAGGCACTGGAAGAGGTTGCCCAGAGCAGTTGTGGATTCTCCATCCCTGGAAGGTTGGATGGAGCACTGAGCAACCTGGTCTAGTGGAAGGTGTCCCCATCCACGACAGGGAGGTTACGACTAAATGCTCTTTAAGGTTAAAGTCCCTTAACCTTAAATGTTAAAATCCTTAAATGCTTAAGTCAAAATCAAATTATTTAATTTAGTAGCTTTTCTAAACTGAAATTCTCCTTGAGTCACCAGACACTGCTTAAGGTACAAAAAATGGTGTACTTTGTCTATGTCCATACCAGGCAAAAGGTCTGTGTATTGTCTTTAGAACTAATGCTGTGAATAACCTCTCCCTAGGTATTTTTTTTTTTTGTCTAGGACCATACCCTCCCATAAAAATTGATGTGTTGCCATAGGTTTAAAGTTGTTTAAAGTAAGGAATTGATACTAGTAACATTGGCATTTCCCTCTTGTATAGCCTCCCTCCCTTTCTGTAATTCCCCTGTTCTCTTCAGACATCACTAACCTGAGAGTTTACCCTACATTCTGCTTTGGGAATGAAGATTTCCCAGGAGACATTCCACACAAACACCATTTGCTTTATTTAAGTCCAAGCCTTTGTCTCAAATTAGAGCTTTGGATGACAAGCTAGGAGGGATTTTTTAAGAACATTCTAAGGGATTTGGTTGTTCTTTATGTTTTGGATTTTTACCCCCAAGAACTGATTTGACTGGTAAGTCTGCCCACAGTCATAACAGAAACCCAGCCTAGAAGTCTAAGTAGGCTTTTTGGCCTGAAAGAAACAAATTTCATTAGATTAAGCACATTTGTTTCCTTTCATCTTGTTTGATATATCTTGCATGCTACAGAGTTTTTAAAGTGTCATTTTCCTATAAGCTCTTTGACAGTCTATCACATTTCTTCTGACCTCACTTCTCAGAACTTATCCTTATTTAATAAGGGATGTTTCAGATTTCCTATCGTACAAAGTTGATAAAGGACTTGTCAGAAAACCATTTTTTTGTAGCCATTTCTTGAGAAAATAAGCCCATCTATGCTCCTTTCAAGTTTATCAACTGGGTAAATGAACCTGTTCATCACTTTACACTACAACACTTGTATCCAAGAAGCTTTTTGTCTTAATCATTGAAATCAGTTTTGACTAAGTTAACATATCTAATTAAAAAAGCAACATTAAATTGGTGGCGACAGGGATGTGTGTACACATGCACTTTGTAAGATTTTGTAATTCATTAGCATATCAGATGGAGGATATACCTGGGTTTTTTTATGGATTCTCTGTTATATAAGTCCTTTTCCTACGTTTACCCAACTGCTAAAAGGAATCAATTCCCTTAGTAGGCATCTTCTATTTTCTTCTCCCCTAAATGTCTTTATTTTGGCAAGGAGGAACCATCTGCACAGTACTGTAATTTCTTCCCACTAATGTACACTCTGACGAGAAACATACAGGAGAAAATCAGTCCTTGCTATAGACAGATTTAGGGGGTGGTATTTGCTTGACTAAAAGCCTCCTCAGTCCACCTTTTTAAAGCTCCATAGTGACAGTGTTTGCCATAGCTGTAGCCTGTGTAGCCTTGCCACTTGAATGAAAAGTGATTAATGGCAACTCGTACTATTTGCATTCTGCATTTCGTGCAGGCTTATGCTGCAACAGCTTTTGTAAATACTTTCTAGCTGTAGCCAGTGAATGTTTAGACAGTCTTGGTCACGTTTAGGCACTGCTTTATGCCCTCCTGAAATTTGAGTCTTGACACTGTATTTTCGATTTTTCTTTGAATATGAAGTTTATAATTCTGAATTAGCCTTATTTAGTCTTACATTTAAAAATACAGGCCTCCTTTCTCCTTTACAAATGAATATCACACCTTTCCTTCTTTCATATAATCTTTCAGCCATGAGAGAGTCTCATCTTTTCTGTCTCCATACCCAGAACATGTCCCAGTTTAACAAAGGCTTTTGTGAGTTCAAGCTCTATCAAGTTTATGTAAGATGAAAGATGATCAGATAGTTAGATACTTCCAGTGGGAAACACAAAAGAAACTCATATAGCCAATAAAAAGATGTTATTCTGAAATTTAAGAAAGATTGGTTGTCAAAATCTGAAAACAAGGAGTGTTTTTTCAAGAGCATAGGTCATGTTGTAGTAAATTTACATATCTCCTGTTTTTCCTTGAACAAGGGGTAGGTCCAAGGAACAAAAGAACTTGCATTTGAATATTTCATTCTCACAGTAGCCTTGAATGGTCTATAGACTGTGTGCCTTTGGTCTGAGACCATCTCTTCTAAAAGTACTATATGGAGATCATTGATACTTGCTTCCTTTTAGAAAGAAGACCTGAGGTGGGCTTGGTCAAAAACTTGTCTTGCCTTTCAATATGTCCGAAATGAAGCATTTAAGATATGCATAACAGAATCATGGAGTAATTTAGGTTGGAAGGGGCCTCTGGACTTCATCTGGTTCAGTTTCTGCTCGGTGTGGGCCCGACTGAATGAGGCTGCTGAGGGTCAAGTGTTGAATATTTCCAAGGACACCAGTAACCTCTCTGGGCAACGCGGAATTTGAACTCGTATATTAGCAGACAAATGAAGATATTTAATGGAAAAGCTCTTCTTTTACACAGGTTGGAATTACAGTACCTCTTTTTCTAAGGTAATACATCTTCAACCTCAATAAATGGCAGGAAATCAAGGGAGTTTCCCATCTTGCTTTTCCACTATCAGAATAATGTGTTCCTGTTTGTTCATGGATAAGCCATATACTAGAGTAGTAGATTAGCAGACAAATGAAGATATTTAATGGAAAAGCTCTTCTTTTACACAGGTTGGAATTACAGTACCTCTTTTTCTAAGGTAATACATCTTCAACCTCAATAAATGGCAGGAAATCAAGGGAGTTTCCCATCTTGCTTTTCCACTATCAGAATAATGTGTTCCTGTTTGTTCATGGATAAGCCATATACTAGAGTAGTAGAAGTCCAGGTGATGCCTCACTTTGCCTCCCTCCTGTCAGTTCAGTCATCTATACACAGGCAGACCAGACCCATTATAGTTTTCTCTGTCATTTTGTAAGGCACAATTTTGTATGTTGTCTGTGATCATCTGGAAGGATTTTTAGCTGTCGTGTTTTTAGTTTGGATAATGTCTGATCAAAGGAGACAGGGCTAAGGTTGATGCAGGAGAAACACTCCTTAAGTTAATTCCATGATTACTCAGGAGAACATCACTTTAGAAAAATGTTAGAGTAAAAGGGAAAAAGAGGTGTGCTTAACAAATCAAAGAGTTTTAAAATAATTGGTGCAACAGAAGCACAGCCACACATACTTTTGATCATGCCCTGGAATAAACTAAGGGGGAATTAGATTTACAGAATTTACAGATACAAGATGGAATTATACAGATACAAGTCACCTTCTTGAAAAAAGAGGAAGGAAGGAAGGAAGGAATACAGGCAATGGAAAGGGCAATGTATGACACAGAAAGATCTATTTTTCAGTGTGCTATGCTGAGCAAATGGCAGCATGTTGTTTGTTTATTAATAACAACAGAAAGGTCAAATGCTGTTCCTTCTGCTATCAGCTCTATGTTCTGTCTGCTGCACTCCCTAGAAAATTCCTAGGGCCTACATTAAGGGAATGAAGGTCATGTTGTAGGTTCACATCAAAAAGATAATGCTGTCTGCTTCCAGATGTTACTGAGGAAATTACAGGCAGAATGAGCACATCTTATAATTTGATTTCTGATGAGGACTGTTGTGGGTCAGAAGGTCAAAGGCACTGGAGTGCATTTGTTTCAACTTTAGCACATTTTGCTGGTATTTCTATTTTCACATTCATGAGTAAAATGTAAAAACTGGTTTGTGTAGTGAGTGCAACAAGGCTGGAACTTGCTTTTCAGTCACCTGATGCCATACAAAGGACAGCAAAGGGCCTTTACTGCCTCTATTGTAGCACTCCCCTTTCGGTGCCAGTGTCCTGATATTGGAAGGAGCCTGGAAGAGAAGGAATATGGCACCTTGTTGCATGTGAGGCAGATCAGTAAAACTTTTTTTATTTTCTAGGAACAATCTGGGTAATTCTGTGCTCTATGTTGATAAATACTGTTCTACTGATGATGAGGGTTTTTTCCCCCCACTGTGAAAAATATATCTGAAGATCAATGATGAAAATGTCTTTTTAAACAGACTGGAATAGCAGAAGGTGGGAAGTCTTCAAGGGAGAAAAGTGATATAAAAGATTATAACCACTCAGTTCAGGAAGGAAATGAATAGTAAAGGATGTAAAGGGATGAAAAAGGTAACTGAAAAGCTCTGATTACTCAGAGATGCAGGAGAAAACAAACTAAAGTACAGCTAGAAGAAAACCAAATTAAATATTTTTACTGCAAGAAACTCTTGTAGATCGACAATGCCAAACACAAACTTTAATTATTACTGGAAGATTAGGAATATTCTATTTCTCCCAAAAGAGTAATTTAATAATTGCCTGTGTCATGATTTCTTTTGTCTTCCACTGAAGCGATATGAGGATTTGGCTGTAGAAAACATTACAGGACTAGTCAGGCCACCAGCCAGGCCTAGCTTACTGTTTCTGGGCTATGCTGGAGCACAAACTCTGTGTGTTTAAAATGGAGCTTGAGCCTATTTGGTAGTGCAGTGTGATAATTACAGTGTCACCACGATGCTCCTGAAATAGGATTTAAAATTCTGCAAACTTTCACAGCAGCTTTCATAGGACCAGATGCTTTAGCTCAATCTGTGTTGACTCAGCTCAAGTGAAAACTGCTTGAAGTTTTTGCAGTTCAGGGAGAAGTTGCTGTCTCCAGAAAAAAAAAAAAAAAGTTCATTTTTAGCCTTTTACTGATTAAAGAAGCTGCAATTTTATTTTTTGACAAATCTCTTTGAAAATACTTATGCTTTGCTGTGAAAACAAATCTTGAACTGGCTTTATAATCACTACAATGGAGAGAAAAGATGTATATATTTTCAGGAGATTTTGACATCCTTTACTGTTATGTACATATTATCAAATGCACATTGATCATGTTTTGACTGCAGAATCATAATAACCAGGTTAAAGACCTCTTCTGGTTCCCAGATCTACCAGCAATCTCCTCATATATAGTGTCCCTCATCTGTGGACCTCCTTTCATCTAGAGTGTAGCTTGTTAGAGGCAAATGAAAATATGTTAATAATTATATGGGACTTTAATTATTCAGTCTTTACATCATTTCATGGTGGATGACATTACCTGAGTGCAAAACATGAGATATTTGTTACTGTTAATTTATTTGTGTTAAAGTTATTGATACTTTCAAAATTTCATACAGTCCTTTTTATGGGGGAGATCAGTTTGTAGGAAAGGATCATGACTTCCCTGACAGGTGTTGTTCAGATGTAAGTCATCGATTCCTTAGAAAGAACAAACATGATTTCTTCAATGATGATTCACTCTCAACTATGTATGACCAATATTCTTGAAAGGCTTCTCCTTTTTTCCTTCTTTGCTACTGTTTTGAGTTGGTAAAAATTGGAATAATTTTTATACAATAAGTCATTGCAGCTTCCTGACAGTTCAGATACTTTTTGTAGTGTTCTGTCATCCAAATGACTTGATGCATTTGGTATGAATAGAGATGGGAACATTTTGTAAGTTATAACCACAAGGTAATTTATTCATACAGAGAAGGCATTGTGTTTGATAACTGATAAATTTCATTCTGTTTTCATGATAAAAGCAAAAAAGGGTGTGTGGATTGCAGCTGCTCACTTAATAGTGTTACTGATGACTAAGGAGGGAATGGATCTTTCTGTGGGTTATATAATCATTTTAAAAGCTCTCCGCATTCTGCCTGTGACAGTTCATTAAAAAAAATAAAATTAAAACAAGAACCCATGAAATAGATATCTTTTTCTTTTTAAAACACTTACGTGTTCTAGATGAATGTAACAGGCAGATAAAGATCAGGTACAAATTATTTGAACAGTAGCTCTAGGAATGTATTTTAAAGTAAGCACTGAATCTCTTCTGTATTTAAATGAAACGAAATATTATGTTTATTTAGGCTCAGAGATTCTCATTTAGGAAATTATGAAGGGAAGGATTGAGCATTTAGCTCACACTAATTGAGAACTTGCTTGGAATTATAATTATTATTAACAACAGAAAGAAGTAGCAAGTAAGACCTCTTTTCTCCATACACCAGGGGTTAGTTCTTCCTAAATTGGAGCTTTGACTGAAACAGTGATATCCTAAGTAAACACACAGCCCACAGGGCATTCGAGTTGCTTTTTAGCCTAGGACTGATTACTGGCTCAGCAAAATTCTAAGTGTATCCTCTATCTCACTGATGGTCTCATATACATAACATTTACACCTACCTAGATTCTCTTTACATGTAGCAACAGGAAGAAAGGAAAGAAGAAAAGGGTTGAGTCCATAAAATACCCTCCACAAACATCCCCAAAACCCAAACAAAAAAAATATCTGGGCTTGGGTGTTTGTTTTGTAACATATTTTTCCTTTTTTGATCAAACACAATCTCAGAGTAGAGGAAAAACTCTTCCTTGTCTAAATGCAGAGGTTTCTTATGATCTCCAGGGAAGATGAGCGTGTGTTTGCATCACTGGTTTCCTTCTCTGGACTCCAGAGAAGGTAAGTGCAGGGAGCAGACATTGGCATTAAGGTGGTAATGGGAGATTCCTGCTTTCCTTCATACAATCATAGAATCAACCAGGTTGGAAGAGACCTCAAAGATCATCAAGTCCAACCCTACCGTGGTTACTAGACCATGGCACTAAGTGCCACATCCAGTCTCATCTTGAAAACTTCCAGGGGTGGTGTCACAAACTAACCCAAATCCAGGAAAGAAACAGCAAAGAAAACAGAATAACTGGTTGATTACAATAGGGAACAATTTTAAAAGAGATAAGTAGAAGAATCCAACCAAAACTAAAGTAGTCTCTGACCTTCCTCTGACCTTGCCCTTCATCCTGTGACCAGACATGTATCACCTCAGACAGCCTGTATTTCTTCTACTACTCACATTTTTCTTCACTCTTTGTTTTATGGTGTGTAAGGCACACAATATTTTGAGACTTCAGCTGTAGAATGGAAGAACTATTCCCAACATCTGGTAAAACACATTAGCTGGTTAAGTAGAAAGTGTCAGAACTGTATTGTTGAACACTTCTGTTGGGTTATTTTCTACAAGGCATTCTATTTTTCTCTGCATTTTCTAAACTGAATTTTACCTTTCTTTCTTCACAGGATGTTTTAGCCTCTTGAGGTCCTTTTGTACTTTCCATAATACATGAATGACTTCACAGTTTTACAGAAATAATATTTCTTTGGCGTCAAAAACGTACATTGAATAAATTGAAATGTTAAATACAATAGGATCTACGAGCTTTTCAGAGATCAGGCTTGGGGAATAATGGGTGCAGACTGGCATGAGCTGTACAGCTCTATGTGTGTGAGATGATGATGTGTATATGGCAGGGAGAGACTTGTGACAGCTTGACTGGTGCCATTAAAAAGAGCAGAAAAAACCATTGGTAATGTGAAAGTGGTTCTGTCCATTTCCAAATCTGTTCATGCTCATTTGTTTTCCTCATATGTGGTACTGGAAGCATCCATTTATCTCTGGAAAAACTGGGCTTATACCAGGTCTGGAAGCAGTTCCAAGCAGTTTGGAAAGAAATTGATTCTGGGAAAACACCTATATCTGTATTCGGACTGTATTTCTCAAATTGTTCTCCTATGTGATTTTGATCATCTCAGAAGATATTTTGAAGGATTCAAAATCTGGTGATGAAACAAGGCTTGTAGCAGTACTGACAGCAATCAACAGAGTAATTCTGTAGCAGTGGAGGGCCTCAAATACTCCTGGAGATACAGCTTAGGAAATCATTGCTAGAAACCACAGTGCAAGCTGAAGGTTTAGCACTATGGGCAAATTCAGCAAGTCAGTTATGGCAGCCAAAGGCTCTATCAGTCCTATTTCAGTGCACTTGAAAGCTTAATTTCTTCTTGGTTCTACATCCCAAGCACAGATCAAGTCCTGATGAGTTGGTGACTTCAGTGTGCTTGGCACATCTGCTCCACCTGACCATGTGAGATGTGTCCAACAAACAAGTTCTCACTTTTGTTTCGTAGGGGAGCAGGTCACACATTTATTCATGCACTCCAAAGCACCATGAGAGAACTAGTGCAATCCTTTTCAGCTTCCAACTTCTATATAAATAAATGAGTATAGTAGGTTTTTGCTGCAAGATTGCCTAACATAAAGTTGGATGGTTTTCATTTCATAATTGTGGAAAAAGTACATTGAACTGCATGATATTTATCCCAAAACACTTTGGACTTACAGGCAAAGAGGAAACAGAACAGATAACATTTTATTGGTCTTTACTGCTTCTGTGGTCTGCAGATAACACTAAGATTACAGTCTTGAAGATTAAAGTCTCAGCTTTTCCAAAATACTAAAATTTGTCACATTAATCTCAACTATTGAAACTGTTAAAAGGTTAGTGTTTTTGTCAAGTAAATTGTTGAATGGCTACCATATCATTTATCATTTTCTGGGGTAATTGGGGCATAAATACAAAGTTTGAAGAAGCTATTAGTTCATGTATTCCAATTTTGTGTTGGCTGACAGGAGATTAAAAGACAAACAAGAGTGTTGATCACTCATCTGACCACCTTTCATATCATACAGTTATGAGAGACTGTGTCTAGGCCATCCATGCAATGATAATTGCTTTGTTTAATAAAAAGATTGCAAAGAGGCATGCTCAGCTCCTGATAGGAGTGTTAAGGTAGGGCCTTACCTGCTGTGATGAGAGCATTGTGCTGTGCTGCCTTGTGCTGTGTTGATGTAGGAGCCAAAGAAAAACCATTCCTTTCAAAAGCAGTGTGTTTAGATATCCCCAAGTGGGTCTGGCATGGAAGGAAGTGGTAAACACTCTCATTTCGGGTATCAGTATTACTGGAAGAAGTGTAAAGGTGAGAAAAGTGTGACTTACACCAACCTCTGATATCCCTACCTTTTTCAAAAAGCATTGGTAGAGGAAGACAGTTCCATTGCACGCAGTAGTATTCTACTGTGGCTGCAAGGATAGGAGATGCTATAATGTTTGTCTCCTGGAAACACAAGATTCTCCTTGTGTTTCAGTAGGGAATTACTGTATTATTACTTCATTCTTCAAATAATACTGACTTCTATTTTAAAAACTCAGACAATGAGATTTGTACCTTTTCTCTTGACAGATTACTCAATGGCTGAATGCAGGGTGGGTTTTTTTTCCTGGAAAAGTGCATACATGTGCTTCTTTCTGATTTAATCCTAACATTTAATTTAATTTTTTTTTCATTATGTATTAAATTAACTCTTTTCCCCAAAATGGCTTTAGTACTCTTCAATACTTGTAGAATGCTGCCTTACTCCCCAAAAGAAGCAGCTCTTTTAGAGTAAATACATCTAATCCTTTTTCAGGCTAAACCACTTTGTGCTCCCTCTTATCCTCTTTATCTGATTTAGCATTGCTCTTTAGGTGACATGGTACCACTAATAGGTAACATGGTGCCACTAATTGAATCTGATGATTCAAAGGTAGTTGCACTCAAGTGCTAAGGAAAGGCACTCAACAATGGCTAAAGAAGGTGTTTTGAAAGGGTAGGAAGAGATTCAGTCATCAAAAAACCTGAAAGAAATTATTTTCGACTTTGCTATCCTTAAACAGCTTTATTACATAAAAGAGTGCAAATCCACTGACACAAATACAGCCTTCGTGCCTGTAGTCTCAGTATTTGGCTCTCATTCATAAATCTTTTCAGGTTTACTTTTGGAGCAACTCACTGTCAAGTATTCATTAAGTATCTGGGACCTGCAACTTTATTTTCAAACGTGGAACATGTACTTCATGTTAATACTAGTAGGGTTTGAAGATCACAGATAAAAATGAGAATTGTCAATTTACTCAAGATATCTTTTTTGATTTCCTTCAAAATTCAGGAGTGGCTGAATTGAAAGTTGAGTACATCTTTTTCTTCAGTAAGATTGCAAGATAGCTTACATCTCATTTCTTTTATTATCCTTACTAAAAATTCAAACATTATAGAATATTTTTTTCCTGTATCTAATCTGTAGATTTATTTTCATGGGGTGTCACTCCTATGAGGGGCAACAACACCGAAGATATGGCACATTCCAAATTGTTTATTCTTTTTTATTTCCTTAAAAGAAACTTTCTCTTTTGGAATAGTTTCTTGCTCTTTTTCTATTAATTCACAAGCTTCCTTGTACTGTATGTGTCTTATGCAAATCTACAATGTTTCCATTTGTTGTCTTCATCTGATACTTGGTATGGAAGAATATAGTTAAAATGACAAAATATGTAGTTTGGAGCTGAATCTTTACAGAGAGGTTTTTGCCTTGTATCTTCACCAGCTCCACAGCAGATTTTATCACCAGAACAAGACTGCAAAGGATACTGAATAGAGCTGCTAGAGAAAAAAAAACTCCATGGTCCTTGCCTCCCCTTCCTGGAATGGATGAGATCCTCAGCAGTTACAAGCAGCATAAGTTATGCTGCATCTTTAAACAGCAGAAAATTATGTGGAGGTCTATTTTGTCACATCAGAGAACTGGAAATACACAGGTGCTATAAATTCAAGAGCATATACTACTGCTTTGCAGAATAAGTCTGTTTTATCTGGGATAACAACTACTGTGTATGTGCCGTGTAGTTGATCTGGTCATGGGCAGAACATCTGATTTGCAAAAAAAAGCATCAGTTTTACCACATCCAAATGCACACAGCCTGCTCAGTGCACAGGCAGGCATCCTGGGAAGGGAAGACTGTGCTTGTGCACTTTGGAGCTGATCTGTATTTATGTAATGGACATTTGCCTATGGTTTTCTGAACACGTGGCAATGTGGACAGAGCTCCTGCTATTTTACCAACCAACCTGGTAAGCACTTAGACTCCTCTCATAAACTCCTTTATTAGGAACTGCAATGATAGAACAAGGGGTAATGGGTTCAAATTGGAGGGGAAGTTTAGGTTAGATACTAGAAAAATGTTTTTTCCTGTGAGGGTGGTGAGACACTGGAACTTGTTGCCCAGGGAACTGGTGGCTGCCCCAGCCCTGGCAGTGTTCAAAGCCAGGGTGGATGAGGCATTGAGCAACCTGGTCTGACAGGGAGGTGTGCCTGCTCATGGCAGGGGGTTGGGACTAGATGATCTATAAGATCCATTCCAACCCCTAAAATTCTATGATTCTGTGAACTCCTTTGGGTAGTGCAGTAGTATAAGGTCTAGGTGAAAAGAAAGGTGTGTACAAAGCAGATGTACTCTGTGATATTTGTCTTGTTTTTTTGCAGCATACTGCTTGATGTGTTGAGCCAGACAGAAAATTGTCTGTTTTGCATAGGGTCTTGACAGGTTGCAACAGCACTGAAACAATCATTCATATGGTGGGTCAGGAAGTGAACAGTTTCCTGCAAATAAATAGGAGCTTTTAGACTTGGCTACAGCTCTGTTTTGATAATATTACAACTTTAGAATCATCTTGTTCACACTGAAAATCTAACATTTTATTTCATTTCCCATAGTGAGTCATTCCAGAAGCTTTAAACTCAGACCATAATTGGTATGCTTTGGTTATAGATGTATAAAGCTATGCTTTCACTGTCACATGCTCAGGCCAAGGAGAACACTAATCTAGTGAATATGTTAATCTCTGTTCTCAGAAGTATTTTGCATGAGGCATTGCTAGGATGGATTATCCATGATTCTGGGGAAGTTTTTGCATAACTTCCTGTAATACATCACCTGCACTGAAGGTTCTTGCTGTAGTTGACAGTACCACTATCACTTTCTCAGACAAGAACTTGATTTTTCTTAAGGCTTCCCCTCCCCCCCCAAAATAGCAAATGATCATTATTCTGGTCTAGCTCTAAGAAAGAAGATTTTCAGCTGTAGTTATATTACTTATTCAGAGCTTGTTGATACCTGGGTTCAATACGAAATACATATGTTTGGGCCAGTTCCTAAGTTTTCCATTTCCTTGGTTCCTAGTTGAGCTGGGTGCTTTAGATTCACATGTACAGTGGAACACTAAATGACTATATTTGGGTTAACATGCATATAACTTTTTTGCTTTCATGGAGTATAAAATATTTCTTGATTTGCTTTGTGTGATTTCAAATCCTGAAAGTTTACCATCGATATCAGGATGTTTTCAGAAATCACTTCAAACAAACCTATGTGGGTTGTAAAAATTAAATAATTAGGTGTTGCATAAAAACCAAACTCCATGGAACCTGTGCTTTCTCTCTTATTTTAGCGAAATACTGAGAAAAATGAATGTTCATTGATTTGCTGAAGGAGCCTATCCATAGATGGACATTGTTCAAAATAGGTGAAACAGAAATGCAAGCTGTTTTGCTCTTTGGGTTTGCTCTACAGCTTCAATAAAACATAAGGCCTATGAGTGGAATTAATTTTGTTTCCTTTTTGATGTCTGGAAGTGTGAGCTGGAAGTGTGATGTCTAAGTGTGAGCTATTTCTCCTAAGCCCTCTTAACAGTCACTAAAGAGGCAAAGGTTATTCAAGAAGCTGGTACTTGTCATACTAAAGTACACACCTGTTTCACAGAATGAATATCAAATATCTGACCCAAAAATGCAAATGTCTTAATTTTAAACACCTAAGCTATGTTAGATGTAGTCCCAAGAAAAGTTAGTGTTTGATAAAGTCATATTTCAGATCTTTGCTTAGTGTCTGTTATAGAGATTTACAGGATATCCTGATATACAGGAAGTATTAATGCCTTGCATGTGGATGAAGGGAATTCTTTTGTAGTATCCTTTCAGAATTTCTTCCCTGAAAGTGTTTGATTATCTCCTATTTTCTTATAAAACTGATGCTAAGAAAATGTTAACATATATTTAACTCGTGCCATGGAGTCTTTATAATCTTATTAATGGGAAAGAAAATGCAGCGCTCCTAAATACTTAGATGCAGATAGAGAAAAATCTGACTTTCCAAGTTGCATGGTCCTCAGAAAGTTCAGGGTGTGTAAGGCAGCTCTTTGCTATGCAGGTCTGGCTTGCTTTGCAGAGCCAGAGAGAATGAAATGTATGCCTATGGAGGGAAATTGTGCTATAATAAAAAGAAATGAGACCTCATTTAAATTAGCCCTTTATTGCTACTGGAATATAACTCAGCATTTAATCTGAAGGTCTTTGTTCCTCAGCAGTGTTTTGTGTTCCTAGGGCAGACCGTGTTTGTTTGCTCCTGTACTGCCACTGCCTCTTCTGCCTCTGTGTTGTGCAGAAGGACTGGGGAGGGTAGTGGAAAAGACTCTGTTGACTTGGGGTGACCTGAACTTGGGTGAAACTGGTCCTCTTCAGAATTTTAAATAGTGCCAAAGCAGGAGTGGGGAGGGAAAAAGAAAAAGGAGAAGGCAGTGACAGTACCTTCAGCACAGAAGTCTGTAGGCAAGACTGTGTTTATCTGGTTGCACATCCAACAACATTTGCTGCCCATTTTCTGTCCCTTTGGGCCAGCACAGAATTGGTTCTACTGCAGAAACTGTGTCCAAGGCAGACCCTGAGCCTGCCAGAGCCCAGGGGACATGGCTTGGAGCATCTTTTGAATCAGATAAGATAGCAAATAGAAGCAGCTGGGAAGTGTCTCTGCAGTTCAAGAGCCTCAATATGTAATCACAGTACAAATGAATGATCTGGCCAGTAAAATGAGGTTACCTAATTGTTACATTGTGCTATTTGATTATTCTTTATTAATATATTTACTTGGAGACTGAAATAGAATCTGACCACAGATTTTACAGAAGGACAGTGTGTCTCGTCTGGCACTTTGAAGATACATTTTATAAGAAAAGCTTTCTTGAAAAAAGTAGGTAATATACTTACAATTATGTTAGCCTGTGTATTAGGGTTTCTGAAGAGAGTGAATTTTGTTCATACTAATAGAGGTGATCATAGTTGCCATTTGAACATCAAATGAATGAAGGGGCTCCAAAGGAAACCAGGAGGGATCTATGACAGGTTAACTTATTCCTGCCTTACAGTGAGAATAACTCAGCTTTCTTCTCATTGCATCAGCTGCTCTGTGGTTTGAAGCTGTCCCAAGGCTTGGTTTATTTAAACGTACGCTGCGTGACACTGGACTCATCATCTGATGTGACTCCTCAGCACTGTGGGCTCTAACCCCCAGGCAGGATTCAGAGAGGATTGCAAATACAGTGGCATGCAACGTTATCTTCAAGAGAAAAATGCTCCAAATTTTCTGCCTTCTAATGAACAAACTGTTTTGAGGAACGTGTAGTTATTTGCTGAAAATGTTTTTGTGCCAGTGAAAATGTTTATCTAAGTTGCCTGCCTGGTTTGTCTGCAGAAATGCTAATGCTATTTTATGAGATGATTTTGAGCTTTGAGGTGGGCTGGAATGGAATGTTATCATGGTTAAAATTGTATTGCATTTTTTCAGCCTTCACAGGAGCCTGATATGATTCCATATCACTGCAGAGGTCTCTACAAAATACTGTAATGCCATTTCTTCAAGGCTGAGGTTTCCTTTTGAGTGTCTCCTTGGATTCAGGTTGATGAAACTTATTACATAGCTTTTTTTTCCCCAGTGTTTTAGCTGCTTGCTGCTTTAACTACATGGCTTTGAATGGTTTTCTTTCCTTTCTCACATACTCAGAAATCCAAACAAATTTTGCCCTGGCAAAGTGGTCTCGCCAATGTATATTCTTCAGGTGTATAGGCTAGATAAATTCAAGTAAATAAGGTGATAGCCACTAAAATTTATCTTATGATTATCTGATTTTCCCTGTTCTCAAAACAAGGCCTTTGCAAGGTGCACAGTATTACTGATGAAGAAGGTAGCCTTGAGGTAGTCATTTGTCTCTGAACTAAAAACAGACGCTCATGACTTCTCAGAATATAACAAAATGGCATTTCTGACATTTATCCCTTTCTCCCATGTCTCTGTCCTTCTCTTTTCCTACATTTTTTTTCTCCTTTTCCCCATTAGAGAGGAAAATAGTTCCTATTATTAAAGTTCTTTTTTCCTGTTATAGAGGGAAAAGTTCCAAAACTTAACACAAGCACGAGCAGCAGCCATGAGCATGGATTATGTAGCAGTTAGGTGAGTGGTATGTGAGTGTACAGCAGATATAGAGCTGATAGTCATAGGGACTATGTTCAGAGGAAACAGATAAATTATACTTAAACTTTCACTAATATGTCCCTGTACAGGGCATCAATATTCTAAACCCCTCAGCTGCTTCAGGTCGCTGACCTTGAATAAATATATACACTGCTACAAATAATTTGCTTGCTTCTGGCAATTTATGGTACTCTGTCCCCTTCAGTATAAAATATGCAGCCACCCACTGCATTTCAAAATGATGTGCAAATTAGATGAGGGAGAGTAAAAAGTTTGGGGTCCTATGTTCCTGAAAGTTTTTCACTGCAGTAAAGGTTTTGTTTATAGCTCTGAAAGGTCTTAGATATATGCACAAAAAATACTATATAATTTCGTGTCTACTGTCAGAAAGACAGTACCCTTAAAAGCTGTGACATTTTTCTGTGTAAATGAGTTTTTCAATGGGGCACCAAAAAAAAGTGACTACCTATCAATGTCATGCATTTGAACTAATTTTGAAAGATCTTCTTAAAAAACTCAGGTCCTAAACATAGTTTGTATTTTATAGGTACTTACATAGGTTATTAAATATATTTAGTTTTCAGAAATTGATTTAAAAAAACTCAATAACAGTAACTGTCTCCAAGAAGACATGTTCAGTAGTAGAATGTAGTAGAATGTAGTAGAATGATAAAAACAGCCTAAAAAGCTAAGACAAGATAACAGTAGTTAAAGGAACTAAAAGACTTGAGCACCAATTATTTAATATTTATTATTTCTAATTTCTGATTATTTCTACTTAAATGCCTGTCTAGTTAACCGGAAAGTTAAAAAGAACTAAGTGAACCCAGGAAAACAGTGTGTGTGTGGACAAAGATAAAAGAAAGGGGTTATATGTGGAAAGTAATATGGAAAAGCGATGCAACTGTGATTTAATTTTCAATTTACGGACTCTTTCAGATGGCTTATAAGCTGCCTCTTAACTTGGAGATAATACAGTAATACTTATCTAGACTTTCATTTCTTGAGAGAGTGATGTTCCCTATCAAAAGGGCAAGGAGGAACTAATTTTTCTTTAATATTCTTGGGTTTATTCTTTCTTATGTCTCATTCAGGAGTTCCATAACTTCCTGTGCTGTGTTTCCACCACATGATAACACATCTTGAAATAACCCCATGTGTGTAATGGAAGAGAATAGTGAGAGAGAAGATGACATACACAGAACTGCTGCTGGTATAGCAGTGACTGCTTAGTGATACAAGGGATACTCAGTTTGCAGTAATGTGAACTGATACAGTCAGAAAAAAGCAGTGAACCCTCATGCACCCATCACTGGTGTGTGATGCTAAAAGCTCACCTGTGACTTATGACTGTCTCAGGTGAAGGGTAAAATACACTGTCTCTCCCTCAATGCTGAGTGGTCCTCACATAATGTGGGAGTGTAGCTGCTGCTGCCTTTGGGCTGGGAACAGGGCTAGATGCTTTCTTGAGTTTTCTCCTAAGGGAGTCCTCAAGCACTGAGCTCCTGTGGATGTGAGCTTTCATCCCACTCATGCCCACTAGACTTCCATGGCAGCTCCTGAGCAGCTAAGCCATTTTTGAAGGAAACTCAGTTCCCTGATCTTGTCAGCAGCACTGTTTCTGTTTTTCCATCAGGATGAGCTATGCGTGAGCCAGTATGCATTACCTCTGCTCTAGATTCATTATAGCCTGTGCACCTGTAAGAGGATCACTGAGACTTAACTGGAGCCATTAATGCACTTATACACCCATTGCAGTTGCTCTTTTTGCTGAAATCCTCCGCTTTGGAGTCAGATGAAGATTATACATGTCATTGTTGGAATGAGTTAAACGTTTGCAGGATCAGAATTTGATCCTTGTGCAAGCATAAGGCTCACAGATATAAACAGCACTCGCTGAATCCGCCTGCTTTGACTGAACACAATGAGAACAGATAAGATACTTTGAGAAACAGATCTTCTCTAATCTAATCTACTCTGTGTATAATTTGATTTTATTCAGACTCAGAGGAAAGGTGATTTTTTTTTTTGACATCTTTACAGAAGCCAGATCAGCAGCCTTTCCATCTTGAATGCTATGTATTTTAATTAGTTTAATTGCCTGAAGGCTGAAAATGTAAGATCCTCGATGTGAAAGATGAGGAGTCAGGCAATGGAAATGTCACAAAGAATGTCCATACATAGCCTACAGGGTAGTAGTCACCAACTTCTGAGGATCCCGTTGGGAATACTGCACCATTCTAAGGGTTTTACAGCCACTTTTACTCAGGCTCATCAAGACTATTGCAGCATATTTAGGCCCTCAAGCAGCTGACTCAGCAGGGCCCCTAAATAAGTTCTATCCAGGCCTGCCCAGTGTGGCTACAAAGTCCATCAAATAAGCAAAATGAGAACAAAGCAAAATAAAACCTTTTCAAGAAAATACCATCTTCCCCCCAGACAAATCTGTTTGCCTACAAGTTTCTCAACCCTCCTACATAATTTGGCAGCAGAATTAAAAGAGTTTGGATTCATTTTTTGTGGTGAAGAGCTGATCTTAATCTTATTCCAAGGTGCTGTCTTTGTTATAGGGCAAAATCCTGTCCTCCTTTCCTGTTCTTCCTTCTTAGGCAAGAATCTACATCCTCAAAACACTGTCTCTAAGACTTTTTATAGACATTTTTAGGCTCTTAGGCTGCATCTACTGCTAAATAAAAGAAAATCAAGGATCTTGATATATGGTTCATAACCATTTTTTTAAGGATTAGCTTCTCCAGAGCAGACTGGCTGTCTGGAAACAGCATGGTACCTGGTCTTGGTTCTTCTTTGGGCCCTGTGTGGGTAATGTGTGGCTGCCTTTCAGAGCAAGATTTTGATGTATGGTACTCAGGCTGATGCAATCAGCCTGGCTAAGAAACAAGTGCTTTACCCTGCAGAACATGGTACAGAGTTGTAGCACATCATGTGGTGGTTGTTTCTACTGCCTTTTGGTACCTCCTGTACTTTATGAGATGTCCACAGAAAAGTGACTAGGATTTTTTTAGGGAGGATAGTAAATGCAGCATTCAGCTGTGTGATGAAATATCAAATAAGCAGTGGGAAAAGTTTGATTTAGCAGCGTAGGTGTACCATCAGAATCTGGCAAGTTGCAGTGCAATGTTCAGAGTCTCCCTTTGAGCTGTGTGGCTGAGGTGACAATGTGAGCTCTAGAGGTGTTTAATTTTGCTGCAAGAAGATATCTGGGAGGAATTACCATTAATGTGACTGCACTGCTTCTGATATCAGAATGGTGCCACATAGACTTGGCTGTTGGCTTATTATTGCTGGGGTAGTCATTGCCTTATAGTTCTTGGATGGGGCTAGTCAAGGCACCAAGGCTCCTTATTGCTGCCTAAGACATCACTATATCCTCCTACAGGTAACATTTATAGCTGGATCTCCCCTTGAGATTTTAAGACAGATTTCTCCTTCCAGGACTTTGATCTAGCCTTTTAAATAGCCTGTCTCATTCTATATGCCTCCTCTCTATGCTGAATCTCCATTTGGGAAGATCCAACAAATGCATACTCTTTCTATTGTTTACCCTCAACTCCTGCATTTTCTCATTGTTAGTGCAACCCTTCCAATTTTGTTGTGATGAAACAAAAAGGCAAATCATGAAATCCACACAACTTGAAAAAGGTTAATTTTTTCTTTCACTCATCTC
The DNA here is from genome assembly GCF_000695815.1 of Acanthisitta chloris. NCBI lineage: Eukaryota > Metazoa > Chordata > Aves > Passeriformes > Acanthisittidae > Acanthisitta > Acanthisitta chloris. The sequence goes on from NW_008649879.1 coordinate 68,789, forward strand.
TCTAGATTTTGAGTCCTTTGCAAACTTCATCTTGGTAAGAATAAGTAGATGATATGTAATTGTTACAGCCAAGGGCTTTGTAGCCATGTGTAGTGATTTCTGATGTCTAAAATTCTTACTGCAAGGTTTGAGCCTTGTTGCACTACAGTCTGTGACTCTCGCTGACCTTTAAGAGGGACTTGTAAAACAGTCATTACAATTTCTCTGCCAGGACAGATTTTCATTTGCTTTGTGCCATAATATATAGAAACTGAAATGGATAAACAAAGTTGCATTTGTTGAAAAGTTGCTGTCCCTCAGCAAGTGTTTGGCATGTTATCTTACAACTGAGCAAAAAATCAAAGTTGTGTTATTCAGTTCCTCACTATTAGCTCAGTTTCCCTTCTGGGGTTTAATGTGGGCTATCACTGGGGCCTTTGTATGGCAAAATCTGCACATCTCTGTGCTCTTACAGTGTCCTGAGGGAATACAGAGGGTGGTGTCTTCACGTGTATTTTCTGACACTGGTAATAACAGTTACAGTCCTGTCCATAAATGGCCAGTTCGAATCTCTGATCTAAGTATTTGATGCAAATTCTGGATTTATACACTAAAATATATCTTGTTCTTAACAGACATTGCCTTTTCTTTTCTTCCGAGGGTAGAAGATGATTTCTCACGGTTCTTGATTGTCTGTCTTATTTCCCATTCTCAACTACTAGAATTGATAGTGCATGAAATGTAGACCTTTATTTCTCTTGTACATTAAAAACACTAAGACTGTACCCCTTTCAAAGGAACCAGAGAACCCAACTGCCAGCAGTGAAGAGTGGTTCTCTTGGTCCCAGTTGCCAAGGCATCTTAAAGATGTCTAAAGAAGAGGTTCCACCTGACATATGACCCCTTTGCCCAGTATTTCTTTGTTTTCTAAGATGCATCAAATGTTGTGGTATGAGCAATAATTTTTAAAGTTACAGTTCAGCAACTTATTTTGTCTGAAAGGAATGGTTCAGTAGAGGAATAAAGATTGGCAATTTTGCAGACAAACTTTGTGATATTAAATATAAATCTTCAAGAAATTTTAGCTTTCCTGTTAATTTGTCGTCTTAAGATGAACACAAAAGGACCTGTTGCAGTGAGGGCAGTGTAAAGAGGGTCCACTCATTGCTCTCATCCTGAACTGTAGGATTTTTCAGTCTTCATCTTTGAACAAATAATGAAGCAATAATAAAGGTTGAATATGCTTGTACAGCTTGATTAAGAATGGGAATAGAGAATATATTTTCAAATTAATGTGATAATACATCATCCTCCAGTATAACAGGAGATTCTTAGTCTAGAACTAGTGAGGAGTGAGGGATTTTGTGTGTCTGGTTTTGCTTGTTTGTTTGCTTGCTTTTAACATTCTGCAAGTCCACAAACCACCCTTTTTCCCCCACCAGAATTCCTTATCTTCTGATAACCTCAAATCTGCCAGACAGTTTGTGGCTAAACTACTTCTCACTATAGTCCGGTCTGAGAAGACAGGATTTCCTATGTTACTTTCTCTGTAATGTCAGTTTTTCTTAGACAGCTTCACCCATCTCTGCATTTTTCTTGATGTCCTGAAAAGAGGCAGGTGGATTTCACTAGCAAGTTAGCAACTTCAGCTAGCCAGCTCAACTTCTTGACCTGGACAAGCTCAAGAAGTGGACCCATGGGAATCTCATGAGTTTAATAAGACCAAGTGCAAAGTGCTGCACCTGGGTCAGGGCAGCCCCCAGTACCAATACAGGCTGTGGGATGAACAGGCTGAGAGCAGCTTTTGTGGAGAAGGACTTGCGGGTGCTGGTGGGTGAGAGGCTGTTGCCAGCATGTTCTGCCCCTCTCCTCTGCTCTGATGAGATCCCACCTGGAGTACTGCATCCAGCCCTGGATTCCTCAGCTCAGAAAGGACATTGACCTTTTGGAGGGAGTCCAGAGGAGGGCCACAAAGATGGCTAGAAGGATGGAGCACCTCTCCTGTGAAGAAAGGCTGGGATAATTGGGATTGTTCAGTCTGGAGAAGAGAATATTTTGGGATGACCTGATTGTAGCCTTCCAGTAGCTGAAGGGAGCCTGTGAGAAAGATGGAGAGGGAATTTTTACAAGCGCCAGTAGGTTTAGATTAGATATTATGAAGAAATTCCTTGGTGAGGCACTGGAACTGGTTGCCCAGAGCAGTTGTAGCAGCCCCATCCCTGGAAGTGTTCAAGACCAGTTTGGATGGGGCTCTGAGCAACCTGGTCTAGTGGAAAGTGTCCCTGCCCATCACAGAGGGGTTGGAACTAGATGCTCTTTGACGTCCCTTCTAATCCAAGCCATTCTATGATTCTAGGAAATCTCTCCAGCCAGCACTGCTGCAGCTAAATATCTCCCTGCCACTCCTCTTCTGTCCACCAGCTCTGTAGTCACCAGTGAGTCCTTACAGATGTCCCTGCTCCCTAATGTGACTCTGTTCCCTCTTCCAGGTTGCAAATATGGCCCCTAGTTGGATGGCTTTGTCCAAGGTTTGGATTTTAGTGGTAAAATGTTTTTTAGGATTGTCTTCCATGCAAAGTGAATGGTCCAGCTGGTATCAAAGGGTGCCCTTCCACAGTCCCTGGAAAGTATCTCTGTAAACACTGGGTTAAACCACTGCCTTAAATACACACTTGAATTCTTTGGCCAAATCCTGTTAGATAATGAGGAAATTATAGTTCCTAACAGTGAATTCACTTAGTAGCATACCCAGGGTTTTTTTTGCACTCCTAATGGAAGTTACAGAACAGGCACTAAATGACTCTTAGATGATCTAATATGTCCATTTTTCTTTGACATAAATTATTCCATTCACACTGGCAAATTTGACATCCAAGGCAGGGTCAGGAAGAGGAGACGTCCAGAGTACAGATGTCAGTGCTCAATTTATATAGATTTAGTATTTCATTTACCAGAGCTCAAGCCCTTCCAGTGTGTTGGTTTTTGCTTTCATCATGAATAGCATTCTGCTTGCCAGCTGCCTGCCCAAATGAGAACTGTGCATTCCATCAACAACAGAACCAGGGGTGCACCTTTGCAAAGAGTAGAACAGAACAAAAAGGTAAACAGACAGAGGTGAGGTAATGGAGCTGGATGACATATCTTGAGAATCTGTACAGTTGTGTTTTCCTTTTTCCTAGTATTATGCTGACATTGTGTCAAGTGTCTGCCCTAAATGCATAGGAGAATTGGGAGAAAACATAATAAGTGGAATATTAGAATTTACTATTGCATTTGAGGAAATAGGGGCTTTGACTTGGTCCTTTCAGGCACAATTTATGGAGACTGAACTATTCATTGCTTAGTCTTTTTCTGGATTTTTTTAATGGTCCTTTCACTGTGGATCTCCATTTTTTGTTTTGTTTTGTTTAAAGGCTTGATTCAATGAAAAGACAAATTGGTTCTCTGCTGCAGGTTTCATACTTCAAATGATGCAAGATGCACCAAGACATATGGAATATATGTACTCTGAGATGTTGCGAATATCAGAGTTCATACACATGATTTACAACAGGTACTTACAGCTGGAATTTCTAGAGCTAAGAGAGGAGATGAGGATGACAGATATGCTGAATAATAAAATGTATTTCATTTCAAAAGAATACAGAAGTGACAACTACTCATGCATCTTATTTCCTTGCGTGTAGTTCACAGCAACCTCCCAATGAAAAGCTAGATAAAAGTAAATAAATGAACAGGAGATAGTCCGAGGCTGATTTTGGGGCATTGTATTCCAAATCAACAGCCATCAGTAACAAAAGAATGTAAATATAAAATTGCACACCCTCACATCACAGTCCTAGTTAATTTAGCAATCAGAAAGGGTGTTCTGAAGGGATGTTTTCCTGCCATATGGTGCTCTGCAAACAAAGCCACACTTTTCTTAGCTTCCTTTAGTTTGGGAACACTCCAGTTCTGGCCTCTGTCTTGCCTTCTCTTTGATAAAAAAAGAGTTTGTGGTCTCTTAATTACTTCAGCATGAGGCTGTTGTTTCTGCTGCATGCTGACCACAGTGAATTGGGGTCCTGAGAGCATGCTGTTAGCCCAAAGTGGCACCATGCTGGGGCTCAGATTTTCCTGTGGTTTCCTGAGACACTGGAGACACCCAGCATGCTCTTTGCAGGAAGTCTAAGCTTTCACTTAGTCCAAGAAACTATAGATGCAGGATCTAGTTCACTGCTCTCTATGCCTAAATCCTCTTTTTTTCTGCCTAGAGACTGATGAGAGTCTACCTTAAAAAAATTCAACTGTCTTTTCTAATTTGGTTCACTGGGGGATCTTGATAACTGGAATGATGTTCCTTGTCTGGTAATGATTTACTTTTTATTTTTAATCTGCTTAGCTTCACTTTCCTGACCTGACCATCTTATTGAATGATGTTCTCTTTTAAACAGAAGATTTTCAAGATTCAAGAATATCCATTAGTTAGTGATGCCAGCACTGCCTTAGATTTCATGTGGAAATGGAAATAAAATTAGTAATAGCTGTGTCAGGTTATTCACACAATTAAAATATAAGCTGTCATTTAACAAAGGCATACACAGAGTTTATAAAATCAGACTGGTTTCCACACCTTCATAATACAGTGTTCATATGACCCCACCGTAATTATGTTTTATGAACTCCACCACATCAAACTGTGAACATGTCTTAAATTTCTGCATATTCTATTACCACCTGCAGTTTTTCAAACAGAGAAACCTAATAAATTATCAGCAGAGGGATTCAGGCAGTTATAGAAAGAGAATGACTGTGGAAATCATGTCTTTATTTCAATAGTGCAAAAAAATCTAATAAAATGATTTTACCAATAACCTGCAGCAGAGCTGAGGATTTCCTGGGGTTCAGTCATTGTGCCACAACTGGTTACTGGGGATGGTGACCAGTCCATTGACAAGTCCGAAGTAGTTGAAATCCATGTGATTTCAGTCCCTGTGCCTCAAGTACTTTCATGCGTAGCAGTCTGGCCCTGTCTTCTTAAATGTTGTATGAGATGTATGCTCCAAGATTACCTAGAATGTCACTGAAAGTATTGCCTTACTTCCAGCTGTAAGTAATCACGAATTTTTGACTTTTTTTGGTTTTTTTGTTTGCCAGTCTGAGCACTCATATTGCCTTCTCCAGAGGAACATTGGGATGGACAGGCAAAGCAACTACATGCTTTGGGAGGACTGACTTCGCTTCCAGTTGAAATCAATTCCACTAATTAAAATAATGTCTTTTCTTGTCAACACCAGAAGATGTGTCATTGAAGTCAAATAACAGCAGATTATAGTTAGTTGTACCGAGGCAAAATCCATTGCCAGGTACAGTGGCAAAGTGATGTCTGAATCACTTGTTTTAAGTTTCTTTCATTCTACATACATATCTGCACGAGTCCATACATAGATATGCAAACTATTTCATCAAACACACTCAAAAAATAACCAGAAGCAATTAAAATCTGAATGTACTGTCAATGGTGTCTCATAATTTTATGCTAAAACGTTAGTTATTTGGGGCTGCAATTTTCTGTAAGTGTACTTTTTTAGAGAACATGAGAATATAGTTTTGTATATGAAGATAAAATATAAACTAGCAAAATCAAGTTTATTTTGACAATATGTTAATTATTCCACTGTTTGCTCTCAAGGAAAAGTAGAGGGGAAAAAATGGAACACTGAGAAATGTGAAAAAAGTTATAAATGCATTTTGCCTGCTGCAGGCTTCTCATCTTTCTCTCTTCTGATTCTATAAACATGATTTAAACTTTTTTTTGGTTGCAAATTATTTTATAGTCTTCTGAAAAAACATCCTTGTCAGTGCAGCAATGCTCTGCAATTATCAGTGTACAGCAATAAACATTTTTCCTCATGGTGTAACCCTTACATTCTGACTTTGCGTATCTGGCTCAGGATCTCAGGATGCTGATGTTATGGAGGTTGTTTCATTAATTACAAAAAACATGGAAGGAGAATGAAACTTTGTCCCTAAGTGCTGCTAACTAAGAAGGTCTTGATTTCAATTTATATTTGCTCCATATTTTGTTTGCCAAACAATGTTTACAAATGCATGTTTAGAAGGCAATAGTTGGCCAGACAACGGTATTCAATTTGCTTATGTAACAAGGGGCAAACTTGGCCTCTCTCAGGGCCTTTTAAAGGCACTTACTCCATTGATTTTATTGGCCACTTTGATATTTACTTCAGTTGTGTGCTTAAGCAGTGCTTTAAAACATATATGGGAGTTAGATAGACTGGATTCCTGACACCTGCTTGCTTTCCATAGCGTGCATATAGCTTTGGTTATTTTTTGCTGCAGATAAAAGATATGATCAGAGCAGGTACAGATATCCCAAACTAGCATTCACCTAAATCTGACAAGGGGATGCAGAAGCAGAGCTCTCACTGTAGGCTACACAGCTACAACCTTGTTACCCACAACAATCTGATTACTGTACTTTAGTGTTATCAGCACCTGAGCTATGCTTCTGCCTGCAATGTACTGATTTGTCCAGGGAAAGTGCAGTGTACAAATACTTAAACTGTCTCTGAAAACAGCCTTTATTGGCTGTACAAATTACCACAATTTGTGCAGTTGGTTTTCATTAGCCAGAATGCGAATGTGCAGATTTCTCTATTCAGGCTCTGCAATCTCTGTCTCCTGTGTTGGAATTTTCATCCTGTTCTCAGCAAAGCCAGTGCATTGATTTCCCAGTATCTTCAGGAGAAACAAGAGAATTTCAGCATACACAAAAGAGAAGAGAAGATGATGGGACTGCAACACTTCTGAGATTTTTTTAAAAAAAATTAATTTTCTTCCCTTTCCTCCTCTCCATCCTTTTATGTCACCTCTATAAATTCCCTGCTTTAGGGACCTCGAAAGTCATAAAACAATTATTACCCCATACCTCCTCTTCACAGCTACTCTGACAAGAATGGAAAAGTGTTTTGTACCCATCATTCCACCTCACCTTTAGGCAGAGCAGATGACCTTTGCAATCACTTGTAAGGAAGAGAAAATTGTTTGCTTAGATTTGTGTTATGTGGTTAAAACATAGTGATTACACAAATATTGTATGGCTGTTGCTGGTTGTGTAGTTGTTATAGGCTGAACAATTCTATTTCTCCTACTGTGGAGTAACTTGCATTAAGGGTAGGTGTTAAAACTGTCATCTCTTGTGACTTTTTGGCACAGAAGGAAGCAAGATTATTCCTCTGAAGGAAGTTGTTGCTCAGTATTAGTTTATCCTTTGTATTATATCTGTATAGTGTGCAGACACAGCATCAGTGTGAGATCTGATGTAAATGTTTTGTCCTGTATCTTACAAGACTGAGTAAAGTCAGATGGCTACTGTGTAGAGGATATGATCTGATTATCATCTCCATCATTTGGTCTGTTGTGGTGCCTTGAGATCTCGAGAACATTAACTTCATGATAGGAATATTTGAACTGAATGTGGTAAGACAGGGATCCGGATCTTAATGTTGACTTTGATGCTGTTGTGGTAATAAAAATAGTAATACTCAACAGAGCATCAATATTCAATATTTTCCCATATCAATACATAGCATTATCTGTAGTGGGGAACCATCTTGCCCTTTGGCTTGTCATATTACAAGGACCTATGGGGCTTGGCTAGTTTATGTTTGTCCTAGTCTTTCTGTTGGTGTCACTCTTCAGCAGATGTTGAAATGTAATAGTATAATATAATATAATCATAATACAGAGCTATGAGTAATCCTCACAGCTGCCTGCAACTTCAGACTGGATCCACTTTCCAGCTCCTTTGAAGAGAATTTTCTGAGGTGGAACACAGAGGCTGTCATACCAAAAAGCTATAAGATGAATATGACTACATATATGAGTAGAGGGGGTAATAATGACTATTTGCGTTGCATTTTCTGTTTCATATTTAGGGAAATTTGCCATGCAAAAAAGTCCTTAACTTTGATATTTCTGATTTCCTACCTTTCCTTTAAAATACAGACAATAGGTTCAAATTTTCAGTGTTGTAGCAAGCTTATTATTTCTGCTGCACTCCCAAGACATTTTTGTTTTAGTCCAAATTAGTGTGGTGCCTTAAATACTTGAAATAAAGCAGCACTAGGGACTGAATTATGTATAGGAGTTATACACTAATGCTTTGTAATATGTATGTGGCATTGGCTTGTAGTCCTTTATAAATCTGTCTTAAAAGGGAATGATTACAGTGGAATCTGGGGGCTGTGTTGCTCTCTGTCATATCAAGCAACAAAAATTCTGAAAGCAAAAGGAAATTTAAGTATTGTGTTTGATTTGCCTTGGCACCTTAGAAGATTATGTCATGAACCTTGATGGAACATTTCATGATAGAAGGTCACATTCAAAAATAGTCTTGTGTGGTTTTTGACTCATTGACAGAGCATTTTGAGACAGGGCACATTTGGGCAGACTTTGAGCTTCACAATCAAGTGGAAGTATCCCATGAGTTCTCATTGTTCTCCGTGAAGATTGATAGTGCTCACTGACCTGACTGCCTGTTTTACAATTAGGAGGCTGTTTAAACAACTGGCCTCCATGAGAAGACCTGACAGATTCTTGGTTGCCTGTCAGGGTTGCCTTGCTCTGGAAAAAGATTGAGCGTGAATTGTTTTTGCTCTGATTCTATTGCATGTGGGAAGGGTGGCAGTGAATACAGCAACATTATTGTATCATTTCAGTATGTTTTAAACAAAAAAGTTATACTAAAGTCTGTAAGAATTTCTTTTTAGCCTCTATTTCCTAATATTCCTTTCATGATCCTTTTGAATCCTGTGTACTCCTTTTATCTTCCCCTATTGCTCTACACATCACTGTATCATAATAGGTAGCAACCTCTGTTACTGCCTTAGTCTTTGTAAACTGCCTGTATGCTGCATGTCTCTCCCATGTTATTGCAAATGAGAAAGTCAGGCTTGTGCTGGCATGTGTGGTAGAGTGAGGAGTGTAGAACAGTATTGTATCTGGCAAGTCATATGGATGCCTTGTTTGATCACATCAATCACTGGCTTTGTGGCTGAGACTTTTTAATGATAGTACCAAACACATTCCAGGAATCTGACTGAAACAGATAAGACTGGACCCAAAGGGAACTTGTTGAAATCTGAATGTGTCTCAAGCAGAATTCAGAAGTCAGTGCACAGAGTTGTAATGTGGAAAGTGCTGTTCATCTGCACCCTAACCTTGGAAGGGTAGCATAAGTGCTGCTCTCTGACTCCCAGATTTCTTGGGCACCTGGAGTCTGACTTCAGTGAATGTACAGGCTCTGTCATTCTTGATGTGGTCAAATAGTTTGCACTTAAGCCCTGTTTGGATCTAAAGGCTTCCTCTTCTTTAACCTCTGGAGCACTGCTAGCATTGACTGAACACAGTGAGCACAATGTGTTTGTGCCTGCTGCTTCTGTTCAAAACAGTGTTGGAGAAGTTTGAGACAAAACTGGTTTCTTGATGCCTCTAGGACCAAACCCCCAAACTCCTGATGGTTAGATGGTACTAGAATTAGATATGAAGAGTGTAGCAATGTCCAAAAAAATGAGCCCAAATCGCCAAGATCTGTTCATAGTACTAGCTTACACCCCAAAACTGATCACAGAGAAGGAGAAAACTGTAGCAATCGGGTATAGAACAGACAACATGAGAGTGTGTGGAGAAGGTTAGGGACCATGTCAAGAGGTCCAGGAAGAAAAGAGGCAGCTGGTGGTAGAGGGTGTTGGAGACAGGAGGAGAGCACTGCAGTGAGGCTCACCAGGTGAAGTCCTCAGGCAGCAAGTAGCAAATGTTGGTTCCACTTCCCAATGAGCCAGACGCTTCCAACTTTCTGGAAATTGCCTGATACCACTTGACTCAGTAAGGGGGAGGGAAACTTCTCTGCTTTCGACTTCCTATCTCCATGTAAAGCAAGTTCACTACCATGTGAGAAGGAACTACTGCAGTCCCTGCCCAAGCTGAGAAATGTTCATCTAATGTCATTGAAATGAATCCTTGGAGCAGGAATTGGCATTTGCTCTCTCTCAAGTGTGTATTGTAGTTACAAAACAGAGTGTTTCTAGTTTTCAGGTGACATTGCCTGGTATGAGGTGGAGTAACTGTCATAGGTGAAAAAATGAACTGTGAATGCCACGAGGCAGCAGATAATTGGGTGCATCTGCGGGTGAGTATCCCAAGTTGAGTTGCTGAACTCTTGAGCAGAAACCTGCTACTTGCTAGCTGCAACTAGTCCAAGTTGCATGTAAACTTTCATTACACCTGGACTCAACAAAAGTGTCATGACCTCAGTTCTCCAACTAAGAGTGACATGAGGCAGAAACAGCAATTGGATGTCTAATCACACACTGTGCTTCTGCATGTAGACAGTTTGGACCAGGAAAACCAAGGGCTTGGGGTGCTGGAAAGAAGAGATGATGTCAATAAGAAGGGTACCTGAAAAGAAGAAACAGTCTCTGAAAAAAAGAAGGGAGCCTGGCAAGATGAAGAACTTGATTAGAAGAAAGATCCTGGAAGTGATCCTGGAGACCAAAGATTTCACCAAAGACCCAAGTGGAAATGAATACCAGGAGGATATCCCCTGGGATTGGCTTGTAACAGCCACCATGGGTCATGGTGAGCAGTGACATGGTAGGAACTAACTTGACTTTCTGTCTGACTGTCCTGACCCAGAAGTGATTTCCCTGCAGGAAAGGGATGGCAAGATCTAGTAACTATAGCACTGAGGGCAGTGGAAGTGTGAGTTCCTCATAATCAAGTAGAGTAAAACTCTTATCTCACTGGTTGTTAAGTAAACCCCAGTACCCACAGCCTCTGGGGGATGTTGTTCATTCTGCCTTTGCCTGTGGCACTTTCAATCATGTATTCTGTGGCTGTTGGGATCCCAGTGACTTGGAGCAGCTTTATAATTGCAGCTCTATCTTCCCTTAGGGAGGAGGAATTTCTGAAGCTGGAAGGATTTTTGACTGCATCCATTTTGCCTCTGTCATGCCTTAGCAAAGCCTACAGCTATTTCAGGCCAGGAACTCATATCAAGTTAGCATTTTCTACTAAAACTGGGTCTTTGGAAGGGCTTATAATTATCTAACTGAATGATGCGACCTGAACTTTTGTAAGACAGATGGTTTTAAATATAAAAATACCCTCCCTGTAGATACATAACATATTTTTGACTTATTTCTCCTCTCCTCTCATAAGTGAGTGACAAGTATGTAAGGCTTGCAAATACCTCAGTGCATCTCCATCATGGCATTCTCATTTTCTTTACCTGTCTTTCCTTCCCTCTTACTTTAATATCTTACCTTTCTGTGGTTTGTCATCCACCCTATTCTTTTTCACTGTTGTACCATATATTCAGGTCTTCCCTTTCCCATAGTGCTCAGAAGGCTTTAGTGAGTGCAAGTTCATGATCATGGAAGAGTCTGTGGAGTACTTCCAATGTCCACGTACACCCTATGTCAAGGATTTATAAACAGAAATACAGTGTACCATCAAAGGACAAAAAGCATTTCTTTTCTTTAGTTATGGAAAATCGCTAGAACAAGTTTAGATTAGATATAATAACATCATTGGTGCTTTGCAGGTTATTCCATTTTATTTGATGTTTAGGTTTCCTGACAGAGATACTTCTGGTAGAAATCACAGAGCCAGTAAAAACACTGGATTGATGGTGGGGTCTAGATAATGAGCCGTGTTTTTGTATCAAAATGAGAACAGAAATAGGCCATATGGGACACTGCTAGTAACACCACTGGAGGTGCTTCTGGCATGAGAAGAGCACATGTGCTAGAATTAGGTCATGCTCCTTGTCCAGTTTCTAGCACAAAATTGTCTGACCCTGGCACTTGCCCCAGTGCACCTGAGGGAGAGCGATCTGGCCTGGCATCTGTCATCAGTTTTAAATCTTAAAATGGAGATTTATGATAGTCTGTGGAAAAATCTGTGCCTCAAAGAGATCTGCTGTGGTCTGCATTACCTTCCCTGAGGGTGTCTGTGATTCTTGACAGTCTTGGTTGTTAGTAAGGAAAACAGGAAACTGGAAGGGTTTTGTTTGAAGAAAAAAAAAAAATCTTCTTACAGGGTTACCCTTAGCAGAAGTCTATAAGAATATATGTCCCTATAAAGACTCAGGGTGCATAAGGTGGGTATCCCAGCTCTGAAAAGCACAGGCCTTTGGGATTTTTTAAATTTTTGGGTGGTTTTTTTGTGTTTTTGTGGGTTTTTTTATATCTGCAGCATAGACCACAGATCAACAGCTAAAATCATCTTGGTACTTCTAACTGACTGGCTCTTTGCCATTGAAAAAGCCTTAGATATTGTCTACTTGTCAAACTCTCCTCTCTACTTATAACAAATGACTTCTCAGTCTCTTTGTAGGTTGAATTGCTCATGTCTTTACTAGAAAATAAGATAAACCAGGAGATGGCCTCTGGCCATCTGAATCCAGCTCATACAGCTTGCCTTGCATACTTTGGGGGATGTTCTTCCTTTCTAAAACAAGGCTGCACAGACCTAGCTAAAACCTTGTAAGAAACAGCTGTAACGTTTTAATACTCTGAAGGAAAGTTTGCCAATACTCAGACATGTATATTTCTGCCCAATAGGTAGATGTTAATCTAACCAAAGTCTCTGGGCCTTTTCTAGGGGTATTCATTAAAATCTGCCTGATGGCTTCATTTGTCCCATGTCAGGGATGTGGAGGATCCCAGCACAGATATAAATGGGGAGATCCAAGCTGTAATAACCCACAGGTGCAACGTAGGGTGCTTATGTGGCGTGGGACTAGACTGGCTTGTTGTCCTGCATCCTCTGCCAGTATGTTGGATTGGAATTTGCATATTAGATGCTGAGATTATTGTGGTTGATAAAATTTATGCTGGTGGGGGAGGCAAACATAGTGTGTTTCTCTTGTGAAGTCGCTTCTCCCTGCATTCTGTTACTGAAAGTCTCATCTAGAATTAAGCAGATTTCAATCTCTTAACTGCACAAAGGTTGATATATGTACCATAAATATTTCAACGATTTTTTTTCTTTTGTTCCTGCAGTGGAACATGACATTTATACTACTTATTGCCCAACTGATCCTGCGTCTTGTAAAACTGCATGATCCTCTATAACAGAAAGTCCTTGTGGGCCTAATGTCAATGATGCAGGTGAAGAAACACTGTCTTTTTGCTCACAAAAGGAAGCTTCTGTGCAGTGGAAAACCACAATTATTTTGGATTTTAGTTTTACAGATCACGTAATGTTGGATATATAACAATGAATGGATAACACAGCAAAATATTACACCCTTTTAAGATGATGAACTGAATGCTTTCTCTGACTGATGAACAGCTTAATGCTAGAAATAACTTAGGCGGCTTTTTTTATGTCAGCCTGCTTGTAGAGAGAGTGTGGCAGTGTTTTAAGTAGTGCAGTATGTTCTGCGAGTTTGGTGCAGTGCAGCAAGCTTGTATAATATTAGCATCATCTTGATGTTACATTTGGATCTTAACTTCGAGAAATGGAAAGCATCCAGTGTTTTGCCTTTCTTTTCTGTGCCTCTACCCCTTTCCTTCTTTTCTTAAAAATAAAATTGTAGCTCAACAAATGAGTTCCAGCACAATGTTGCTACCATCAAGTCCACCATTTGCTGAAATTTGATTTTTGTCTATATGGTTAAAGGCTCTTGAGGAAACTTGTGCTAACCCTGGAAAGTCATGGGTCCAAGCCCATTTTTAGCCCCACGTAGGTGGGGAGTGGACAGTAGGACTTCTATGCTTTCTCAGTTTGATGTTCTTAAAAAACAATTCTAAGGTCAGATCCATTCATTGTCAAGTCTTATCAAAAGCTCCAGAGCCAGGAGTTCTTACAGTGCTAATATTCTATACTTTCTCTGAAATCTTTGGAAACATCCGTGCACCACATTTTCCTACCAGGTTTGCTGTTTTCTCACTTGCATTTGTTTCAGTGTACTGGGACTCCACAAGCAGAGTCTTAAATTCCAGAAAGGGAAGCCTTCTTAAAAGTGCATAAGTCTTTAGCTGCTGTCTTTTTTTCCTGCAGTAAAGGTGTGTTTTTCCAGGCCTTTTTCTGTAGATCTGCTTAGTCTCATAGTAATCTTTTCTGCTTACTCATAAAGGGGCAATCTAATTTAGAAGGCTGCTTCTCCTGAAAGATAATTTTTTTATCTGCCAATTTTACCCTCATTCTTTTGGAATGAAGTCATCTTTTTCACAACCGAGGACTAAAAATGATGAATGATTTAATTTATTTGTCCAGGCAGAATAGAGCACTTTTTTTTTTCTTTTTTTTTTTTTGTATATCAGGCTTATTTCAAAATTAATGCACCTAAACCACAGCCAACAGTCACCTTTCTCATTTTCCTCACTTCCTTGCCATGATCATTAATTAAACTGCATCTTTTAAATGTAAATATACTGCAACAAAGTAAAAGTGTTTTATGCCCATAACTCTCCTGGGTGTTGTTGCTAGGCTGTTTATGCACACTGTGATTATTCTGCAGCTCTTAGGAGGGGTAACAGTGATGCAGTAATTCATAATTTCTTAAGATACCATTTACCAATCATAAGATTCTAATGCCTTTCAATAATAAAATGTTAGGAATCTTTTTTTTGCAGTATCTCTCTCCTCAATATCTCCTAATGCCAAAAGCATCGCAGGACAAAGAGAAATGGGTCAAGAAGGATCTTTCTGGTATTTTGAGTGTATTGATATATGATATTTTATGTATGCTGTTACATATTTTCAGTTACTCTGGCAGCCTCCTTTCTCCCTTTTCTTCTATTTTATCTTTTAATTTTTTTTAAATTTCAAATCCTAATCTTCTTTCAGTTTCCTGAACCTAACTACTACCTGCAGAAGAAGAAATTTCTGATTCAGTTCATTGTTCCATAGTTTCTGCTAAAGGAAGTTCATTCTTATGTGATGCTTATAAATTAGCTTTCCAACAGAAAATGAGTCTTGGTGTTGGATGCTGCACCAAAAGCTGATGATGCAAAGACATCTGGGCTAAGGCAGAAAGGAGATTTCAAGCTGACTTTTTTCTTCTGCACTCATTCTGCTCTCCCACACACATGCACAATTTCGCTCTTCTGCCTCCTAGTACATTTGCCACCCCCCTTCTTCCTTACTCTTTGGTTTTCTCCCTCAATAAATGTCTAAAAAATTGAATTAGAGACAGGTTATATTCATGTTGCATTCATTGTAAAGGGAGGCTCTGACTGCCCTGCCCAAGGAGCATAGATTAGCATTTCTCGGAGGGCATGGCATGCAGTGGTAAGGAAGAAAAAAACCCATTGAAATTCCACTCAAACCATGCTTACTATTTTTAATAGCTTCGTATTTTCAAAGTTTTCATTTAAACCTTTTTATTGATTTGATTTGATATTTTTATACAGACATGCCTTACTCTTCTAGTATTTTTAACACTGAGTGTAAAGGATGGTGAATTTAAGGACAGCCACTGCCCAGATGGTCTCTCAGCTCTGTTAACAAAGGCACTTTTTTCTCAACTGTGCCTGGCCATGTTCACCACAGGATGAAAGCATCACACTTTCTTTAGCTAAGATAATGCAGAACCCCAGTTAGCATTAGAGGTTTTTATACCTCCCAGATAGAATAACAGATCAAAGGATAGATTAGGGTGGAGCCTGGAAGTCCTAAAATATTTCTAACACTACCAGAGTATGGCATTCACCAGTGCTTCATCTCAGAGGTAGTTACCACAAAAATACAGAGTGGGTTTGTGCTGAAAAAAAAGGCTGTATGAAAGAAATTACATCTGACTGATAGTCAGAAAACTTTGAAATATTAGCAGCCTAGAATACAAAGGCTTGGGAAGAGCTGATGGCCATTTTCATGGCTTCTCCCTCAGAGTGCCCCTTTTGAAAGTATTTTGTTTGTTTGTTTCAAAGGAAGGACCTGGCTGATGCAGTTGCAACCCCCAAAAATATGAACTAAGTGCAACTTACTTTGCATTGCCATTCAGAAAGATGGCACTACGGGTAACATTAGGAAGCTTTAAAAATGCCGTTAAGATCCCTTCCTAATTAATTGCAGCTTCCAGAAGTTGAATTCTCCTCAAGCTCTATTAATAATTTTTATCTTCCTCTGAAGTTATAGCAATTTTTTCTGTGTTACTTAAAGGAATGAACTTTAGGAAGACTAGGTATCTTCTTTGTTCCCTTTTACCTTTGGGGCTTTTAAAGTTGAAATGTTGCATCTGCTGCCCCTTTTTTTTTTTTTTTTTTTTTTGTACACAGAAATAACTAAACGATCCCTGGTAGCTAGACCATGGCAGACAGAACGAGGTGATGGTTAAGAAAAAACCCCTTTGCTATGATCTAATGCATCAAAATGTGTGATAGAAAAATTAGTTGTTTGCATGAGCTTATTTTTATCATTACCTTCCTCCATGTCCTCCTTTTGGTCAAAATTGCTGGTAGCATTTTGCAGCAAATAAAGCTTTGGGTCTCTGAAATACAGTTCATCTTTGCTTTTGTCTAGTATTGAGCTAAACATGGCTAGAGGTTTGGGGACTTTGGAAGACAATGCATCTAAGATTTTATGATATCAATTTTTTGGTTTCTTTCTGAGAGAAAAAATGCTTCTCTTCAATTATCAGGGACACAGATTTTCTCATTAATTTGTCTTATCACCAATCAGAAGGGTCAATATATCAAACCTTTGTAAAACAACATGAAGCAATTTAAGCATTGAATAAATCTCTTCAGGATAAAATACAGCCTGAGAAGAATGTTTTGGATAAAAATGGGCTACAAAGCTTTAATGAAGAGGCTCTGAAGTGTGGCAGTGCTGTAAAACAAATGGGCAAGACAGTTCTTTCTAGTCAAATCTGAATTTTTCCTCCTTCATTGATGCTCTCAAGAAATTTTTGTCCAGTCTCAGGTGGCCACGTGCTGGAGTATGGGGAATAATTTTTATTCTGGTGCTGGTTTGTTCTGAGTCACTAAGAAGATGCTGGAAAGAAGGTGCCAAATCAGTAAGCAAAATGGGCCCCCCAAAGGGCATGGACTGAATTCAGGTTTTAGAGAACTGAAGTGAAAGACTTCTGCTAAACATCTCCCTCATCTCCAAAACTGGGATTACAGTTTGGAGGCTGAAGGACTATCAAAATAGAGATGGTAATGTCTGAAGAAACGATAAATGTTTGTGCCCCAAATTTGCGTTCTGATTTTTATTTCTATTTTGGCTGGCAGTTCTTTTGCTTTTCCAAATCATCCTGCCATTTGAAATTGAGTAGTCTGTATTTAATTTGGGGTAAATATGGTATTATGTATTGTATAATTAGGTCTTACAGTAATAAGAATATCCTAAACCAGCCTTTAATGTCTTTAAGTTTATGAACATATTACTTAAATATGAAATGATAAATACAAAAATAAATCCCAGATTAACTGTAGGCAGATTACATAGGTGAATGCAACCTTTATAAGGTGCAGAATCTCAGGTCTGTTGAACATGAGGGATGTAAGAAAGAACTTAAGTCTACATTTTGATATTATAAATACATTCTCAGTCAATCTGTTCATATTTGTATTCAGTGCTACCATGGTGGTAGCATCACACTGGTGAGTCAAAGTACAAAAAGAGAAGCTTTACTTTTCCAAAAGTGAGTAGGAGAGCAGTTTTCATGCATCTGCAGAGATAGCAGGAAGACTTGCTGGAGTTTGTGCAGAAGAAATTTCTCAATTGCTTAGAGATGACTGTCAGATGTAGGGCAGGATGCAAATCGAGCGGATCACAAATGCAGCCTAGCGCGGCTCAGGAACAGGATTCTTGAAACTTGCAGTACCAACATTACGAAATAAGAAAATGCAGTACATGATAAGGAAGTTTCTGGAGAAAATATGTGGGTTTACTACATATCATGCATAATTATTCATACTGATCACCTAATTACGGTGAAAAATGAATTACTGCTGTTTGCCACACAGTAGGGTAGAAACTGTATGCATAGTCAATCATGTATCAGTTGGTCTTAAAATTAATGACTTGTTTGAGAGGATGTATTTTTCTCTGCAACCGCTGGTGCCTCAAACCAAGGAAACACCAAAATGCTTCCAAATTAATTATTTCTCATCACATAATCTCAGTGAAAATAATCTGTGAGGTTTTTTTTCCTTGGTTCTATTTTAAAAGAATTAGGAATATTTTAAGATGAGAATGTGTACTCTATAAAGTACTTTCAGTTTTGACAGGATATCTTCATCTGCAGCTAAGAATACTGCTAGTTATAGACACCATCTTGTCTAGAGAGAAATGAAATTTAGGATGAGCATTTGTTTCCAGATATTTACCAGCCTTTGAGCTGCAGTGTTCAGCAGAGCCAAGCATCATCATCTGAAAGCTGTGCAGTACAAACTTTCCTTCTTGTTATCGACCTCAAAAGGTTCAGAACTGTTTATATCCAATTACATTTCCTCTGACCTCTGGCACTCTCTCTCTTCAGTCCACAGTCAAAAGTATATAAAAATATTTTCCAAGTGGTTTAAGTTGTTTACTACTTGGTATGAAGACAGCAATTTTAAAGTCCTCTTATGGAAGACAAAGATGAAGAGATGCTGTCAGTGGCGTAATTTTAATTTCTATTTCTGTTGCAGTATATTGAAAGTTTTCATGAAGAAATTTGAAAGCTAGAAAAAGAATAAATTTTATACATGAAAAAGTTTGTGGCTTAATACAGTCACTTGAAGGGTTAATGACAGTAAGTCATTCCTGAAAAAAACCTGATAAACATTTATTTTTTTTCAGTAGAAACATATCATCATGAAGCAGAAAGACACAGAGACTATAATTCTGCTGTGTATTAGCACTTCTGCCTTCACACTGCAATTTCAACAAGAAAATTCATCTTAACTTGATTTAGAGCCATTTGCTCTTGTCTCGATTTCTTAGTCATTCTGGAGTCATGATGTTCAGTCCTGCCTCAAACACAGCAGTGGAAAGACCATGTTGTCTGACGAGATGTGGACAGATTGCAGAACCTGATGCATATTGATTCTGTTAAGCCTGAGCTCCCAATTAAAGTTCAGGTTTTTTATATCCAGAGTTCTGTGAATGAAGAAAGATGTACTCAAATGAATTAAAACTGACAAGTGCTGCTTTAAATAATAAATTTATTTATTTTAAATGATTGAACAACACCATTGGAGGCTGGTGAAGTGCACATTTCAGGAAAAGTACATATGACATGGCATCTCTTGGAAGACAATTTATGCCATTGTCTTTTTTCCATCCAAGAAATATTTTGCCTCCAATTTGACCCTATTATCAAAATAAGAATTGGTGGTAAATTATTATACTGGGTGAAATTCAATAATCAATAGGTAAATCTTCCTCAGGGTTGACTAGGTGCAATAAGCATCTGCTGGCAATGACAGAAACTGGTGTTTAAAAACAAAATACATGAAGCATTTATTTACTCCCGTACAAACAAAAGTAGACTCTGAAGTAAAGGAACCCATCAGATATACAGCTTGTTGTTCAAGGCCAAAGGAAATAATAATCTCTTTTTTAGTGATAAATCCTCATTTGTTTCATAGCAATTTCAAAACAGAATTTAAGTATTGTTTGTACAAATAAAAGCCTTTGAAAGAGAGTCTCTTCAGGATGACATCATGCTGAAATACATCTCTTTTTTTGTAAGCTGATTCATTTGACTTCTGTGATTTTATTAACAGATCAATAATTTATTTATGCAATTTTCTTCTAAAGATGTTTGGTCCTAATTTGTTTCTTGTAGCATTAGTGTTTAATTAGACAATCACCTTTGTGCCTATCTGCTGGTAGAAAATGAAAGTAGTGACAGCCTTACACAATGTGTTCATTTAAAACTGCAAAATATAAACTTGAACTTAAAAACCCTAAATGGGCTTAAAATACAGCTGAGGCTTGTTAATAGTGAGATTCTTGATGTTAGCACAACCCCACTGATGGCGTATAATCCACATTTTCCAGCATTGAATATAACAGAAATTTTCCAAATCCAACATTATTTAACTGGGTAATCCTTCTAAGACTTGTAAACTCCTTGAAAGCCTTGTATTTAAGTTTGACCAGATTTTTCTTCCTTGACTCAAGTCAAGTAATATCTCTTACCCTTTAAAATACTTACTGTAATCCCTGAGATAACTTGAAGGATAAAGCAATGCTTATTCTTCCAATAATGTGAGAATTCTCAATAGATATTTGCATCAAGAAAAATAGGTGAATCAGGCTACATTCACACATGCACATAACGTCATTTAGAAGGTGTAGCAGCAAATTTTTTCAAAAGCAGCAAATTTCTTCAAAAGAGAAGAGCTTTAAACATGTCTGCAGCACACTTCAACAATTCCAGAATTTCTGGGACGACATATGGAGTCAATGCTGAGCTTATAGACCTCTTCTGAAAAAAAGTGCTGGTAACATTTTTTATTCTGTATTGAGAAATCTGTGGAAACATCAATGAAAGCAATAATATTAAAAACCTCAAAATACTGTCCAGAGTAGTTCATTTTGGTTACACAACATGGAAGAAATTAAAGCTATTGAACATTTCTGAACCCTCAGTCCCAAATCATTTTATGTCTCTGTTTCTGCACCTGCAAACTAAAGGGAACTGTACAATGTCTAAATGCTTGAAAGTTTATAAGCACTGAAAAGACACCCAAACTCTCTTTTCTATACTTAATTTAAAAATATAAAATAAATCTCAAGCATATGAAATATTTTGCAGAGAAAATAACACTATTGTTTTTGTAAATTTTTTCTACCCTTCTTCTTCATGTAGCATTTTCAAGCTTTTCATTGTGAAGACTACACGTTTATTATAATTTTTAAATAAATTCTCTAACTGTAATGAGCTATCCTGATTTCAAAAGAAAAATGAAAAAAATCTCCAAATTACTGAAAGACTTTTTATAAAGTAAGGAGTAATTTTCCTACTCTATTACTGTTTTGCTATGGCACCTCTGGATTCAGGAATTGTCACTGTTTGGCAGTGGAGGAGTAAAAAAGCTTTCTCTGTTCTTGCATTTAACTTACTTTTTTTTTCAATTAAGGATTAAAAAAAATGGTTCACGATCATTTAAAAATACATTGTTCATACAATTAATCATCCCATTAAAATGTGTTCTTCCCTTCTTCTTTTGTTTGATACTTCAGTAATCTTTGTCAGCTTTGCAAAGCTTAAATCTCCTCACAATATGTTTCAGTCATTGGCCTAATTAACATACAGCTTTACATGATTGAGTGATCAGTGCAAATTAGATACCAACAGGGGCCATTGACCTAATGTGCAGACAATCCCCAAAACTAGATCCCCAAAGTTTTGTAATGAATTCAGAGTGTGGAGTTAGCACCACATAACACTGCATGGCTGAGCCCTGAGATTAAAAATCCTTCTCCTGCAGTTCAGAAGTGTAGAGAGCACTTGAGCTCCCCCAGAACACTTCACGGTGTCTCATCCCTAGCCATGAATGGATCAGCAGAAGGAAGATGAAAAGTGACCTCAGCCAGTGTTGTGATTTCATTGCAAAAGTTAAAATGATGTTTTGAAGGGAACCATTCCTTTCTTGGAGAAAGCTGAGTCTTTGTATGAAACTCATTTTCTGGAAAGAGGAAAGAGGAGGTAACGTTGAGTTTGCATATTTGTAACAAATGAAAATGTGTGAATATTTCTGATGGAAAAAATAATCTCTGATTTTCTGTAATTATTTTATTTGGTGGAAAATTACCTTAAAACTGTTTGCAGCTGTTGATGATTAGTACTCACCAGGGGGCAGAGCCAAGGGTATTTGCAAAGCCAAAGCCAAGTGTATCCCTTGGCTCTGCTTAATTCCTTTCTACAACTTATTTTCAGAAATGCAAGGCCTGATACCACTGGATTATGGTCAGGAACATGTATGTTGCTAAAATTTAGGGATGAGGGATATGAAAAAACTCTTTAAAATGCATGCAAGAATGCCAGTTTGGGTTTTCTCTGCAACATCTGCTTGTGATGGTCTATTTTCAGAATAGTTAGGCTGTGTGGCATGTAAGTGTGGCTTATCTTGGTAGAAACTTTACAGTTTAAGCAGTTGTTTGAGCTGCTTACTTTACGACCTTACGACAGTTCTGAAGAAGCTTCTTCCCCTGAGTCCCCAGTTTATTCCATTATAAGCTGTCACCCACTGGTAGAACAAACCCACCCTGACTGGGCAATACCTGGGCCACCAAGTTTTTGCTGGGGTCTGAAAGCATAAATTACAGCAGTGGTTTTTATTCTGATATTAGATGACAGGTGGAATTAAGTCCCATTTGTTGGAAGGTTTTCTTGGCATCTGAAGCCAAAATGTTCTCTGTAACACTTCAGAGTGAACAAGTGTACACTTCAAAGCACAGACATGGGGTTGTTAGCCCTTGTCTTTCATTTTTGCCCCTGTGTACAGCTTCACAAAGCAGAACAAAGGGGGATGCATCGGAAGACTCTTATGATTTCCATGTATTTATTTATCCATTTGTTCATCCAGTCATTCACGTGTTTTGCAAAGACACTATTCATTTCATTTGTGCATAGCAGATAAAATTAATTACTGCACTGCAGATAATAGCACATAAAGGTCATCCTCTGAATTGTGTTTCACTTTGGTATCTTTTTCATGCTTTGAAGATAATGGTTTGATGTTGTTTGTACACTGTGGAGTGTGCTTCTATCCCTTGGGAAGCACACTGAGAAAACAAATAATAGTAACAGAGTGGCACAGCAGAGCTGTTCTGCAGCGTTTGTCCCTGCTTTAAACGCCTCTGCTGCTTAAAGCTGTGCCTGGTGAGAGTGCAGAGGTTCCTCAGCCCGTAAACACGAGGGCATCGATCTGAAGACACTGAAATAGATGTATCTGTGTGTGAGAAAAGAGATGTGTTGGGCTGGAGGTTACTAAATTATTCCAAACGGTTTGTTGCTGTGGTGCATTTCTGTGGAGCATTTTGCAGAACATCCTTCCTGCGCGTCCCTCTCGCACCCGGTGTTGGGGAAGGAAAGTCAGTTTAAAATGGCTCTGGGGTTATAGAAAGGTGTTTTATTTATCAAATGTTTTTCCCCATACACAGTGCAGGAATGTAAATGAGGCTGCCTGGGAGAAAAGGAGAAAAGTGTTAGATTTCAACTAAGCTTAAATAGAAATTTTTCCTGTGGACAAGAGCTAAGGGTTTACTAATGGTCACAGAGCATATGGTTCAGCTTCTCCACCTTGAACTGGGTGATGAATGTGTCACATCATCAATGAAGATGCAGACAATAAGCAGTGTGTGTTCAGGGCCTACTTCAGAAGATATTTTGTTTTAAAAACCCCACCAAACTATAAGCAGAGACAGGTATATTTGTCACAAGATGGAGTTAGCTGGACCCCATCATCATGTTTGGTCACACCATGGTCCCACATGGACCATGTGCTGAAGGCAGTCTGACATGCCACAGCTTCTGGGCCAGGGGAGGTATGTGTGTGCCTGTGTGCACACCTGGCTGTGGTGTGGCTCTGCTGCTTTCTCTCTGCTGCCTGCAAAGCCACTGGAAAGTGGTGAGTTGTCAGGACTGTGGCAATGAAAGGAGGAGAAGATGATGAGTGAGAAACTATGAGGAACTATTGTGTTGGAGGTTGATAAGGGCTTAAGCTCCTTTTCCTCCTCTTACAAACTAGTCCCTGAAGTTTGCTAAAGGAGAGGGATGTTGCTGCTAAGAGATGGTACAGCTTAGATAAACCTTATTTGGGTGGATGCAAAGGGGGTGAAAGAGAGAGGAAGGTGTTCTCATTACAGCTTACCATCTCATGGTAAACAGTCTGAAGAATTAAAGTATTTTCTTACCTGTGAAATGGCAAAAAATGGTGATTTTAAAGATACTGTTTTTCAAATAAAATCAAGAGTATTCATTTTAAGTCATCTGAGAGACTTGGTAGTTTAGTAGGAATGGTAATGGTGTTTGAAAGTTTCTCCTTGTAGATAATGCTTAATTCAGTATGTTTAACGCTGTCCAGAAATGTAAGTAATTTATCCAATGTCTTACTGGAATTGCATTGGTTTCCATGTAGTAATCACTAGAAAGATGGATAATTAATTTTTCATTAACTGACAATTAAGTGTAGTGTAGAGAATGAACCAGAGTCTTAACAGTAGCCATGACTTCAGCATGTTGGTGGACTACTATGAAAGGCATCTGTCTGTGACCATGCAGTTAGGGAGAACAGGACAATCTTTTTCTTAAGTGCACAGTCATCCCTCAGATAAACTGAGATAACTCTTGGTATATGAACCGACCATTCAAATAATGTGGCTTGCAAACAAGCTGTCTATGTAGAAATTAAAAGAAAATAAAAGACCATTTATTGCTCTAACTTCAGCTGTTGTTGGTGATGAGATAGGTTCTCTCTAGGAATATATAAACTATTGTCATGGTTTAAGCCCAACTGGCAACTAAGCATCACACAGGTGCTCACTCAACTCTTCCCTCTCCCCCTTTCCCTGATGGAATGGGGGAGGAAAAAAAAAATAAAACCTACAGGCTGAGATAAGAAAGTTTAATAACTGAAAACAAAGTTAAATATAATAATAGTAGTAAATAATAATAAAGATGATAACAAAAAGGGGAAGGAAAAAAAGCCCTAAAAAGCAATGCACTATACAATTACTCAGCACCCTCTGACCAATGCCAGATCCTATTCTGAAACCCAGATTGGCCTCCACTTCTGGGTTATTCCCCCAGTTTATATACTGGGCATGATGCTCTATGGTGTTCAGGTCACCTGTCCTGGCTATGCTGTTTTGTTTTTTTCTTTGTGAACCTCCTCACTGGCAGAGCATGAGACACAGAGACACACACAAAAAAGTCCTTGACGTAGGATAAACACGACTTAGCAAAACCCAAAACATCAGTGTGTTATCAACATTATTCTCATTCTGAATCCAAAACTCAGCACTCTACCAGCTGCTGAGAAGAAATTAACTCTCTCCCAGATGAAACCAGTACAGCTATAAAAAAGTGATCTCCTACTTTGCATTTATGAACAAGTCTTGTAGGTCAGAAGTGTTAAATTTGAAGCTGTTCAGAGCACATCTGGGTCATCTGCAACCAGGAAAGGATGCAGTATATCTAAAGTACTTGTAATAAGCTATAAAATAATTTGAATTACCTCTGATGCCTTTGATAATTACAATGTGATCCTTGGCTATTGATAGAAGTGTTTCAAAGGAGACATAGTGCTCAGTCTCGAGGACATTGTTAGTGCTGATGAGATCGCTCATAATCAGTAAGTGGTTCATCATGCTCTTAAAAGCCAGTTGGGAAAGCCAGTAATACAGAAAAAAGCCTCAAAGGAATGGTGTCACTGTGTGTCACATTACTCATATCGTTAGATGGATTCTCATAGTAGCTTTTTGTCTGGAAATAATTCTTCGTGACAAGTAATATTTGTGTCATTAAATGTTTGTGCCATGTAATAAGACCCAGGCCCAAAGAGGGTAAGTGAATAGCCAGTGAGATATTTTGAAGCTTAGACTCACAATTCTACCTTTTTCAGTGAAAGGACTAAATACAAGATAAATATGCAGTTAATAAAAATGAGAAAAAACAAATCCAATAGTAAACTGCTTTGCTTTTCATCCTTAATTTGCTACAGCTATTTAAGGAATATTCAGTATGTTCTGACAGTGGTTGCCCTGCCAATAGATTACAGCTGTCCAAAAGGGAAAAGCAGCATGCTGTAAGTGCTCCTTCAGTTTTGGGAAGTGGCTCTTTTCACAACAGTTACTAAACCTAAAGGTAATAAAAGCCATTGTATAACTGACATCCTGTCAACGATTTTTAAGAGGTCCAATAAACTAGCTGGATATATCTGCAAAAACTGTTCTGAAGCAGTGAAAATGACTTAGCCATTCAGGTGTATTCAGCTGATTTGGTTTTGCCCTGTGAACAGTGGCACAGCACAGTTCTTTCAGGGCACGTTTACACTAGGTGGCTACTTGGTGACTGGAGGATCTGTGGGGTGGTTTCTTCATCAACTGACCCCATTCATTTCTGAAAAGGAAATTGTCTAATCAAAGGCTGTGCTAAAAACAGATTCTTCGTGAATTCAGAATAATTTAAAAATAATCAGCTGATTTTTCTGTTTGTTGCTGAGTCACAGGCTGAACCCCAAAAAGGCTGTTTGTGAGTGGAGCCCCTGAATTGGCTCGGATGGAAGGTGGGCACACACCTGCTTGGGAGGATTCGAGCCACGTCGTGGAGGGGGAGAAAAGAGTAAACCTCTTAAAAGTGGCTTTCAGTGATGCTGTGCATCTCTCGAAGGTGTGCCAGAATCTGTTAACTCATTTAGCTAGATAATTTAATCTGGGGTTTTTTTGTTGGTTTTTTTTTTTATGACAATGGAGAAAGGAACACTTCCTCCTGCAGATCTGTGCAGGAGAGCTCATTTGGGCAAAATTTCATTGTTCCATACCCAATAATTCTCGAGTCTAAAGAGAGACAGTAGGAACACAGTAGGTTCAGACCTATTCAACAACACAGGAAGCTGAACTGCTTCCAGAGAGCTTGCTTTGTCTGCTGGCAGACTCCCCGAGACAGGATATTATGGGAAGACACCTCTCTCCCTCCTCCACTGCTCATCTCCAGCCCTTTATGTAAGAGATTCTGCACTCTTTTGTTTTTGCAGCAAAGAGGTGGCTCTGCAGAGCCCCTGGCTGGTAGGCTGGTGAGCCCATGTTCACAGCTTTGTTCCCCAGAAGGGTGTGCAGGAGTGTGAGTGTTAAACACAAGATGACTCAATTGCAGGAGGCCATGGCACTTCCATGGATGACCTGTGGCTCTTAATCTGGCCAAGAACAAAACTCCCCTGCTGAGCAGAGCTTGGTTAGACCCACAGGGGTGGTCCCCTGAGGGGGAATGAGTAGCAGCATGCCCATCCCTCCAGTCTGGAATTAGGTCTCCTTGTGGCAAACCACAGAATGAAATACCAGGCTGCTTTCTCCAGGACAAGCACAGGTACCATAAGTTTTTTGCATGCTTC
>NW_008649879.1:95847-123730 GCF_000695815.1 Acanthisitta chloris
ACCTTTCTTGATCCACTCATTGCAAAAGAAGACTGAGGGTAATCATCTGGGTCAGGGCTGTGAGTACTTTCTTTGCATCAGCACAAGATGGGCAGCTGTGGTAGCAGGGAGAAATTGTGTGAAGCATACTAATCTCTCCTAGTCACACATATCTGGCTTTTAGATACCAAATCACTTTATCCAGCATCCTGAGCAATATATCTTTTACTACTGTGAGCTCTGCTCTGCCACCAGAGCGCAAGAAGTGCTGAAATCCAGGTGCTGAAGCAGTCAGCCCATTCCTGAGGTGACCACAAATAGAAACAAGCCTCTTTACATTATTTCCTGCCACTCATGATTTGAGTCGGAACTCTTTTTGGTCTGACCTGGAATAGCAGCATCACTTTGTATCCTCAGGACTGTCTTTTCTGTGTTTCTGAGTGTGTTTGGCAGTCCTTTCCACTCCTCATACGGAGGAAAGGAGCACATCTGCACCCCAATGTGCTATGGGAAGAGCAAGGGACTCATAAATTCCTAATTTCCTATAGAGCTTATAAGGCTGATGATAAGCCTTTCTCCAAACCCATGAGACAATATCACCTAATCTAGCACAACAGCTTTTGTCACTGCCATACTAATTTCAGCCTTCATCCTTAGTTTTAACCTTGGAAGATTTACATCTCAGTGAAGCCTTGGATGTGCCAGTTTTCTTCCTAAAAGCTTCTGTCTCTGCTAGATGAGGCAATGCTGAATATTTTAGATCCTGGGAGGCTTTTGTGGCTTCATAGCTAGATTGGTCCAAAAAGCTGATGAATTTGTGCTGATCGTTGGGTTTAAGAATTTATTCTGCTTACCCTGGTGAAATTACTACAGCTGTGCTACCACAGATCAGTTGCTACAAGTGTATGAGGTCTTGCCCAGAAGAATGGTCTAAAATGGCTACTATTTCTGTACCAGAAAAAAATTGTATTTAGATTTAGACCACTTCTGACAGTTGATTTTTGCAGAGCTAGTATTTGGAGCAGAGCTCAGTGCTCACCCTTGTGAGGCAAATTTGTATCCATTGCACAGATTTGATCAGTTAGGAGTCTCTTTTTAACTAGCCCTCTTTTTCTCAAAGCCTTTAAAAGTATGGGAATTTCTTTGGTAAGCATCCTGGAATAGGAACAGAAGATCTTCGAGGAAAAAAATGAGAGTTACTTAACAGTACCTGGAATTTGGTAGAAACAACCTGCTCTTAACTTCATCCCTACCTATTTTCATGCTAAAGTCTTGTATTCCTAATGTCTTGCTAAAGTCTCCTGGCTTTGCAAGTATCAAGATTATAGAAAACTGAGATTACTTTCTGGCTATTCTATACTTTTAGATTGGATAAATGTTACAGTGAGTTTTTAGAGGCACTTCTGTTATACTGCAGGTGTTCACTGGAAAGGATGCCAGTCACCCTCCTGTTTGATACTGCAATCTGCAATTGCAGCGAATTGCTGGATGTCTGGCAATGCCACACAGATGTTTCTGCCTGTTTACACAGATACTGTTTGCCACATTTCCTTCCAAATACTGCCATGTTCAAACCTTCTCTCTTTAACCTTGAAAAAGCAGGATCACACAGAGCAGTACACTCTACTGCATAACCCACAGAGAAATAACTAAGAAATGCAGTAGCACTTTCCTTTACTGGACTAATTAGCTAGAAGACTTGATTCCTCATAAACCTTCCTGTGAGCTTGATGGAAAAGTGATATCAAGCTGGATGTGTACTTGGGAGAAGTTTGAAGGGAACTCTATTTCAATTTGGTGATGGAATAATCTAAACAATAAATATCTGTAATGGACTTTACATTTTGTGTAACTGGAGGGCTTAGTGATTGTTATAGAGCTGTTAGGGAGAGAATTCAGGCTTAATGTAGATTTCAACATGTTTAGTTTGACAGAGGCCATGCAATTTTTGTGCAACACAATATCATTTATAAGCTGATTCAAGTGCCTCATGCAGTCGTGCTGTCAAAGTTTTCTTATTGCAGTTATGCATAATAACAGCACAGTTATATGAAGATGCTAGTGCTTCACTTGCCCTTTATTTTAAAGAGCAGAGAAATGAAAAAGTGCTGGACATGGGGAAGGGAAGTTAATGTGTGCCCTTGCAGAACATTCTGCTTCCATCAGGTTTGCATACAGCTCATCATACCTCTTCTGCATCTGTTACACTTCTGTGCAATTCAGAAGGAGAACTCTCTTTGCTTGACATTGCAGGACAG
Organism: Acanthisitta chloris; assembly: GCF_000695815.1. Lineage (NCBI taxonomy): Eukaryota > Metazoa > Chordata > Aves > Passeriformes > Acanthisittidae > Acanthisitta > Acanthisitta chloris. The sequence continues at coordinate 98,085 of NW_008649879.1, forward strand.
GTCTGAACTTTGAATAGTTTTGGTCGTTCTTGTAGGAGAAAGTGCATAAGCATGCGATGGTTTTCTCATTCTCTTCAAATTCCAATAGTACTTAGCATTGGTCTGACTGGTAGGAAGATCCACAGGGAACAGGGTGACAGACATGCTGACTGTAAACATGCTAGTTTGCAGATAAATAGTGTTCCCTGTAGTGCCTTTATTCTCATGCTGAAGGTCTCTTCTGTGGCCCAGGGTTTTAGAAAGTTTGCCCTTGATGCAACTCCTTCCAGGCCTTTTGTCTGTCCCCTCTGAAAAATGCTAAGCAGATGTTTCCCATGGAGCACCTGGTTGCTCAGCACCATGAAGCACACATGGCAGTATGCATGCTCACTGAAGTTTCCAGACTGCTTTTTAATTTATGCGACTTGTACAGGCTTCTCTTCTAACCTTTTGCACTGCTGAGGTATGCTCTAGATGCTGAGAAAGGGACCTTGGTGAGCAAAAATTTTATCCAGCCTTTCAAATTCTTCCTGTGAAGTCTGGTGAAACCTAAAGTACAGCTTCTTGACTTCTCATATGTAACTGCATCCTGTCTGGGCTTCCTTTTCTTCTTTCTAGTGAAGTCCTCCTTCAGTGAAATCAGACTAAAAATACATGTTGGTTTATGCACTAGCACTTCTTCTCTGAGTAACTGGTGAGTGCTGGATGCAGGGGAAAGGACATCCTACCAAACAGGCTGCTTAGATGTCAAAAAATATTTGAAAAATGTTGCCCCTACAGTATTTAATATGCCAAAACATCTCATTTTTCACCTGGTTAATACTGAGCTCCTATACTTGCCTGCCACTGCATTTAACATAAAATACAACATAGTTCTGAATTTTATGTTTCATGATTAACTCTTGGCTAGTTTATACTGTTTTTTGAGACTTTGTGTCCCTTAGCAGATGGTGCTAGATTTTCTGTGAATGGTTTAATTTAATGTCTTCCCACTTTCTTAGCATCACCATTTCTTTTAATTATTTTGCTTGCAAACTAGCTGATGCAAACTAGTTGAACACACTGATGCCAGCGGATTGTCGTTACAATATAAACTTTAAGATGTCAAAATGTGAAGCAATTAATTGTTTTTAGAAGGAAAACTTTTCAAGAATGTGTTGGCCTCTCTATATTGCAGGTTATTATATAAAATAATAATAAAAATATCTAATGTTGTGTGACAGATACTCCTGACATTTGACTATATATCATCTTGGACACATTCAGCTTCTACTCACAGTCACGTGCCAAAGGAGAAACACAAGGCTAAACTTTATCATTCTGCAGTTCTGCAAAAACTGTCTTTTTGTTGGATCCTTGGAGAGTCAGAGCCTTTGTCAACAAAAACACTAGGAAAGGATTTTTACTCAGTTACATCATAACCTCATTTTCAGACATCAAAATATATAGTATTTTCTCAGGTGTACAATATGGGCTATTAATGTGGTTCAGAAATGTCTGTAGGCATTTCATCCTGAACGTTAAATACTTCAGGCAGGAGAAATATAGGTGTGAAGTGCCATTTAAGATACTGCTGGCTAACCTAAGAGAAGACTTTTAGGAGGCTCTCTGGAGTGCTAGCTAAGGTTACACAAGACACCTCACGGTGCTCAAAGTTATGCTGTGAGTCTTAGATAGTGAATCCATAATTTAGCACTGACACAGTGGGAGCTTCAAAGGTCCACCACCTTTGAAGTCATGTACATATCAAAGCATATACATTGCATCCAATCATATTCTGGAGTTTAATTTTAGGCAGTCGATACAATAATATTTTTTCTACATAGTAAAGTACTGGCAAAAACAAGTACTCCGGAACAGTGAAAATATTCATAGTTGTGTGTTCCAAAAATAGTATTCTTGCTGTCCTATCTGTTATTAATGGCAATCTCCACACCTTACAATCTTGTATTTTCTGCATCATTTGCTGCAGCATTTTGAATGTCATGCTATTAACAAACTGCATCTATCAATGTATGGAACAGTTTTACAAGGTCTTGTTGATGACAGTGGTATGTGAGTTAAAAAAAGAGCTTAAGAACATTAAATTTCAGGTAAATTTTTTTGTTAACTTACCTGGAGCCCAAACCTGAATCCGACTGAATTTTAGTAACATGTATGCATAAAAATAAATGCATGCATTCCAACGGATGACAAAAAGATATTGCTTCTCTCATGATTGTAAAGTGTCCTCATTTTTCTGGGTTTTTAGAACTTTCTGTGCCTTTCACGTCTACCCTTTACACTCTTGCAACCCACAACTTTCAATCTTCTTTTCCACAACCATAACACTGTCCCACTCCTTCTCAGCTCCATTAAAAAGTATCTCTTGATCTCAACAGTGAAATTTCTTTTACCTGGACACCAGCATCATTTGCCATCAAACAAAAAAATTGGTCCAACTACTTTGATAGAGTTGCACAGGTTCTGGTTTGGTTTTATAAAAAAAAAAAGGAAAAGCTATATTTAACTAGTGTTACATTTACTGCAGCCTGAAGCTGAAACTAGTTTTCATTTTGAAGTTCTGTATTCCCCCAGCTCTAGTACTGGCTTGCAATATTGGCTCTACATAAAAAAGACTAAATTTGTGCTGGAAGCAGAAATGAGTGTTTCCTGAAAAATTCAAAATTAAAAGAAATTCATCTTTGCATCATCCTTTTCTCTAAGTTCTGACTTTAACCTGTCCATCTCCACTGCTCAGAACAACCCCTTACTGACATGTTCAAATTAATCTTCATAGTAATTACATCTCTATAGTAATTATAGTATAGGAACGTAAGCTGTATTAGAGCAAAGCTCTAAGTGGTTCTGCAGTTTACAGTGTGGTTCAGTTCTAAACTCACTAGTGGGAGTTATTTCCTGCTGCAGGAGCTTGAGAGCTTTATTCTATGTGTGTCCATGGAAATATGCAGGGAAAGGTAGAAACGTGGACATATTAATTGAATGCTTATTTGCCCTGACATTTAAAGACATTCAGTAATGTTCAAAGCTTATATGGCTGTGAACAACAGGGTCTAATGTTAATTCTTCCCTTTATTTTACAACAAATGTTGCCCATCTCTTTTGAGCATTTGCTTTTCCTTGCAGTTGATATCATGGGGAAATTGAAATAATTTTTGGCCTCTTTCTGTGTAACTTTACAGAGATAAGATGCTCAAGGATTTTGTGTTTGAATTTTGACTTGCTACTTAATTTTGTCTGGAGAAGAAATAGGACTTTTCATAAACTATCAGGAACATACATTTTTACTAGACTCTTCTCATTTAAAGAGCTTCAGATATGCTTTCCATGAACAGGGTGTAGGTGAAAATTAAAATTCTAAAAATCTAAGTAGAAAAAAAAAGAAACAAATTACAAAGCTTAAATACGTCCTTTGTATTATCTAGGCATACATGTAGTGGGAGCACTCATTTGTAAAATCTTGTGTGTTTTGGCAGTTTTAAAATTTTAATAAAATATCTGTGAGACATTAGCTGCATTTTTATACCACACATACATTTTGCTGGTACTGCTGTACCTTTTTGCCCTTTTCACTTGGTCTAATGAAAGACTCAGGGAAGTTACAATGAATAATGCATTTGAAAAATGTTGTCCTTCTTTTCCCTTTCTGAGCCAGTAGCATGTTCTTCCAGTTTCTCAGCACTTACTTGCCTGTGGCATTTCCAAGACAGCTGCACAGTATGATAGGCTTCATCCAATGTAGCATGAATTCTTTTATCTCCATGTTCTCAATAGTTTATTATTTTACAGTGTCTTCACTGCTTTCTATTTATTCAGACTTCCTTTCTTTATCTTCTTAAAGGCATATTTGAAAAGGGATTTCAGTATCACAATCATTACTGAAATCACTAATTTAATCTCTCTTTTCATTTATTAATAATGATTTTTCTTGTAGTTTTTAGGTTTGATGTTTATAAAAGCTCCTATTCCTCTTCAATTCTGTGGAGTAGGAAAAAACCCTAAAAACATACACTATCAATCATGTGTTTCTGCTTGTCTTTCTCTTTTCATGTGCTGATTTTCACTCAGGTTTGCTGATCTGTTAGCATGAGACTCTTGTCACCAGGTTTCTCATGAATACCAGAATACCTCTGTCTAAATTTTCTGCTCAACTGTGCATCCATAACTGAATGCATTAACATCATGGAAGTGAATAAATATTTAATTAAGAGCAATATATGAGATTGAGGGATCAGAATCTGTTGCAAGTAAGTGTTGTTGCCAAATAGTGAAGAGCTTTACCTAACACAGACTTCAGTTTTAGTCTCCTGATTCACTTAATTTAGTCTCCTAAACTATTTTCATAGAAGTACGAGTGGAAAGAGTTAGATACCGCAGGGATGTCCAAAGATAGAGCCATTCTGCCTGAATCTGAGTATTTATGCTAGACAGACATGTTATTCCTCTGCAGGCATTCCCCATTCTCCATTTGCAATCTGAGGAATTTAATTATTTCCTTAGATAACTCCTTCACAGCCTAAGATTTGAGTGCAAATTAGCTGTCGGAGTCTGTCCAGCTGTGCCGAGAAGGCTCAGCACAGGCATCAAATCTTGCTTAAGAGAAGTGCAATTTGCATCTCCAAATGAACATGTAGTTGGTCTGTAGACTGACTGAGATGACTGAGTTTTCTGCTCAGTGCCAGGTCAACTGTTTGTGTAGCAGCTTTCACGTGGTTTAGAAATTACACGTGGCACAAGCATTTGTGTCAAAAAAGCTAAGCAGAATGCCCTATCTACAAAGTCAATGGAGAAGGAATTACATTTCCTTGTCAGAGAGCAATTGGGACTTTCTTTGTCTTCATTTGAATTTCAGAGCCCTTTCCTTACAGCTTTGCTAAGCCCAATGCATATTTAAAGAATGGTACAAGGGATAATATTTAAGTACAGAAAACTGTGAAAACAATTTCAACAAGTCTTTCAGTTAAGCTTGAAAATTGTTTTCTGGCAGGTATCCAAACAAGAAAGGCACAGAGAAATGCCTACCATTTTATGTCCAGTCCATTATTTTTGGAATAACAGCAGCTGAAGGAATACAACTCTATCTGAAGAAGCACAAGATGCACTTTCACATGTGCTCACATTAGCAAGCACAATCTTTTAGTCCTTTGCAACAGCCTATCTCCAATGTTTATCAACTGCCTGTCGACATGCTGGTCAGAAGAACTTTTGCTTCAGTGAGAAATGTGAACTATTGTTGCACATAGTTACCATCAGAAAATAACACCCCTAGTTATGAGCTGATGTCTCATGATCAACAAAGATTTGCTCTGCGGAGATTAATTTCAATGTAGATTAAACTTAATGAATTTTAGGTTTAATTATCTGTTTGGGTACTGTACTGTTTGTTCAATGGAATAAAATAAAAGAAGAAGAAAGAGTGATAATTAGTACTGAAGGAAATATCCCCGATCTAGGACTTTCTGCAGAGTTTCCTGCTGGCATTGAAAAGGCATGTATTGGCCAGAAATCTTGAACACCTGTGCCAATTCCCAGTGCTATTCATAATCAATATGGATAATTAAAAATAATTATTAATTTTTGAATGTATTTTCTATGCTCTGGCTGGTTGTGAATTTATGAACGGGATTCTTCATGGCCTTAATATAGCTTCAGAGGCTATAGGATGAATGGGGAGATGAAGCACAGAAACAGTTATTTAAGCTATTTGAGTATGTTGATGCCTCTGCATGTGCACAGATTGTCTTGAGGAACTCATGGAGAAATCTGAGATGTTAATTCACAGCAATATATATAATAACTATTGTATGTTTTTATTCCTGACATTTAAGAGTAAAGAATTTTATCCAAAAGAGAGGCTGAAGAAAGATATCTTGATTTCTTTGGCAAGGTGCTGGTAGTACCAAGGTAATACTTAAAAAAATGATGAAACAGACTCAGAAAATCATTGTTGTTATTCCTTCTGGACAAACGTTGTGCAGCTAAGCCCCACAGAGCCACTCGCTAAATGTTCCTGCGGTGGGATGGGGGAGAGACTTGGAAGAGTAAAAGGGAAAATTCACAGGGTGACCTAAAGGCAGTTCAGAGGGAAAAACAAAAGCCATGCACAAAAGCAAAACAGAGCAAAGAGTTCCTTCACCACTTCCCATGGGCAAACTGGTGTTCAGCCATCTCCAGGCGAGCTGGGCTCTATTGTGCCTGATGGTGACTTGGGAAGAAGACAAATGCCATCATTCCAAATGTCCACCCCTTCCTTCTACTTCCCCAAGCTTTATATGATGAGCATGATGCCATATTGTATGGAATATCCCTCTGCTCAGTTGGGGTCAGCTGTCCTGACTGTGTCCCCTCTCTACTCCTTGTGCTCCCCCACTTGCTTGCTGGTTGGGTGAGAGGCAGAGAAGCCCTTGACTCTGCGAGTGCTGCTCAGCAGTAAGGAAAACATCACTGTGTTATTGACACTGTTTGCAGCACAAATCCAAAACACAGCCTCATACCAGCTACTGTGAAGAAAATGAACTCTCCCACAGACAAAACCAGCAGAGCAGATAACTTTAACAGATAGCGAGCTGCTTAGAGACAGGAGAGCAGGATTGGCACGTGGCCATTGGAGGGCACTTACCAGTATCAGTTTGCTACAAGTCTCTTCAGTTGTGTGCTGATACGCAGTCGCCGTTTGTTTCATTTCCCAAGAGTGCATTTGGCCAGCCTAAATCACCTGCAATCTGATCTGCCTTTTCTGGTGGCTGCACAAACCATAAATAAATTTTATTGTTGCAAATGTCAATCTCCTTAACAAATCTCATCTAAGCAATCTCTTGTAAAGTAATATCCTTCCAGTTCATTCTTTTTTCAATTTCCCACTTAACAAAACATGAAGTTGTCCTAGAAACTCAGAAATCTGGCAGAAATTAATTATCTTATCAGAACTTTTTGGACAATTTGAACCTTTTCTTTCCTTATGGTTTATTGAACTGATCTACAGACCAGTCCTATTCCACCACATTGCAAAAGAAGATGCTGACTGTGTATTTTGGCATGAGTGTACTAGATATTTATCCTGATGGATAAACTTGATTTAGATGTCTGTTGGAAGTCTTTTTTTTCCCCCAATATGAATGAAGAGATCCTGAATTACTTTGGCTACCAATTGTCTTAACAATCAGGCTTTGAGGAGTGGTATGAAATTTGAGTTTCATCTTATTTGTTCCAGAGGTAGTTGCTGTATCAAAGGTAAAACCAGTACCAGTATCTATCCCTGAAGTACTGGAAGTTTCTCTCTGGTTTGCCTAACCTAAAGAAGGGACAGAGATTTGAGGAGGAAGAGGTGGTGTATGTGCCATGTCCAAAGCAAAGAAACAATGCCTAATGCACATGAATTAGCCAGAAATACTGTAACTGTTTCAACTTGAACAAGCTGCAGTTTTTGGAAAACTGGGAGTTTTTGGAAAACAAATGTGGAAGAAATAACATATCAGAATTATACACTCAACAATTTGCCTATATGGAATTAGTGTGGTAAATTTCATGTTTGTTTTTCCTGTTTTCTGAAATGGTGAAGAAGTAGAATATGCTAGCCCTACAGAAACTTGCAGAAAAGTACCAAGCACGTTGTACTGGGTACTTGCATTGCTACCTATGGCCTGACACCTATGCCATGATATATGTGTGGGGGTTGGCTAGTGTAATACAAAAGAAGCTACAATTAATTGAGACTTTGAAATAATACCCTGATACAAAGGGGATTAAGCTGAAAGACAGCACCTTGGAAAGTGGTGTAAAAATGCATATGGTGGTAACAATATAGAGGATTGTCTCCATGGGGATCAGTAAGATTTAGGCAGATACAAAGGATATACATCTGTGAACTTCTTTCAGTAGTTTGCCAACTTTCAGTATGATTAGTTTTCAGGCATTCATAACTGAGCAGCTTACAGAAGATTGTGTCATCTTGCACCTTCCTCCACATTAGTGTGGACCTTTAGCAAATGCTAGCAATGTTAGAATTGCAAATATCCTGTCATGGCTAATACAGGCAAACAGCATGACTTAGTTCAATAAAACTGATGTGTTTAATGTATGTGTCTCATTTTCAAGGGAATAACACAACGTTGGTTCACAGAAGACCCCCATCCTCCACCCTCTATCTAATAATAGGATTTCTATCTTAAAACTCCAAATGGTAGCAAACTCTCTACCATAAAACTTAGAATGAAGGTTTTCATATTTATTTTTCTTAAGGACAAAGACTAAATGCACTGTGGTAAAGTGGAGCTTTGGTTTCTGCAGCTGGATGGTGGGGACAGGCTGCAGCTTCTAGAGTCACTACTACTACATAGCAGATCTCAAGGTGGGCATGACAGTGCTTCCATATTCACTGGAGTGCAGCTTGTGAGGTCACAGCCCCAGTATGCCAATTACAGGTTTCTAACAAAGTCATATGTTTGTTTTGGGCATGATTTTTTTAAATTAATTGTTCAAATGTTTGGCAGCACTCATGCTTCTTGGTGATGAACACTAAAACTACAGAGACAGATAAGGTAAAAAAGTAGTTTCACCATGGAGCTTAAGCATTCTTATTCTATTGAAATTATTGTTCCATTTATGTATCTGGCACTTTCTCCTCCATCTTCAAAAGAAGAAAAGAATGTTGAATCCCAGTGATGATAATTTTTTTGCTACCTTATACTCATACTTGCATATCTTCTTTGAACTGCACAAAAAAGAGAAAATGTTAGATACGAAAAATTCATCGGAGCTGCAGGTTTTGAAATATACTTACTCATGAAATAGGTTGTAATCCTACAAGTATGTACCTAGCTGAATGTAAATGAATAGTTTTATTTCATTCAGTATTATTTTCCATATACATAAAATTCAAATGACATGTATATTTTCATAAATCACACAGGGACAAAATGTTTTGGGTTGGAAGGCACCGTAAAGATCATCTAATTCCAATCTCATGCCATGGGCAGGGGTCATCTTCCACTAGACCAGGTTGCTCAAAGTCCCATCCAGCCTGGCCTTGAACATTTCCAGAGTGCTTCCTTTTTGTACTGCTTAAACCTTAGACTACACTATGCTTTTGTTTTTTCACAGCTGCACAAATCAATGACTTGGAATTGGAAAAATAAGGCTTAAAACAGGAAAACAAAATCATATACTACAGAGACACAGGTTATTCTGTTTACTATATGCTTTTCAGTCTTTGATATGATAGGTACCATTTAGGAACTAGGAAAACTTCACAGAGAATGGGATTTTTTACATAGTTTTTAATATTTATAGCTTTATTTTTACCTTCATTTCTTGTTCTTTCAGCTAAACCTAGTGATGCTTAAAAGGTGTATTTTAAGATCAAAAGGAAAGTGATTAGATACTCTTCCTTTCCCCAAATTGCCTTGTTCTTCAGAACAGATTTATTCCTTAACAAATAGTAGGAGTGTGTTCATTCCTTAATGAATTAAGAATTCATGAGACACTGTCTTTTTCTCCCTTTTTTTGTGGAGTTGTCTGTGCTGCTGCTGCTTATTTTTTGTGTTGGTGCATGGTACTGTAACCTCTCACTTGTGTGAAACACAGTTGACAATATTTTTCCTGAAATGTATAGACTTGGGAATTCCCCTTGAAAGGAAAAAAGATGCACTCATGTAACTTGCTTCTGTATACTTCCCTGCTTCATTTGAATTAGGGTTGAACTATAGAATCACCATTACTATATTCCTGCAATATTTTAATTATTAGAGTTCTTGAATACTTTTTGAGAGGATGAAACACAAATTTGTTCTTATTTCAAAAGGACCAGAAGGCTTTAATTTTTGCATTATTTTGTCACTTCTCCAGACTGTTTCCTTCAAGTGCAATAAGCTAATGTGCATACATGCTTTCTAGTATGCACAGTACAGATAAATGCTAATAAAAGTATCTGAAGTCATGGTGTGGGGTACAGTTTATAAGCTCTTTCAAGCAGAGAAATGGTTAATGCAGGCACTGGCAAGACAGCAGATGGGATGATGAAATGCAGCTGCAAGGGATAGATGCACTTAGGAGTGCAGAGGAGGGGAAGTGCCTAAGGAAGCAGGGAGAGTACTCAGAGGAGTGCTGGGAGAAGGGCATGCTGTGAGGCTCAAGGTGACGTGAGTCTCTGAAAGAAGGGAATAGGAAAACAGCTCCTGTATGAAGGAAAAAAGATAAATAGGCACTTTTGGGAATGGATTCCAGGCTGAGTAAAGAAGAACCTTTTCTTCCTAGCAAGGCTGCCTCTGGCAAGGCTCAGTCCTGGCACTCAACCTGTTTGTAAGGGCATGGGTAGGGTTCAGCTCCTCAGATTTCAAAAGTTTGCATTTGAGCTTGTTGGTGTTGGCCCCTTTGCTGTCAATGGAAAGAAACAGTTGCTTTTAGGGCATGATTCATCTGAACTATTTTCAATACCTGCCTCAGGAGAAGTTGAATCATGCCTTAGAACTTAGAACATGCTTCTTTCTCTCCATTGACTATTAAGAGGGCCTAGGGTGACTAGCTCATATTTAAATACCTATAGAATAGATATCTTGACTTGGCCAAATACAGATGGTCTCACAGAATACCATGTAAATGCTGAAGTTAGTGTTTGAATGTCATCATTGTGGTAGGGCATGAGCACTACAGCAGTTTCTCTGTATTTACCTTTTACTCCGGTTCCTACAGGAGATGGTCAGTGGGAGGTTGTGGTCTAAGCACAGCCACATTGTGCCACTGGACGTGTGATGAGGTCTGGTGGCTGCTCAGAAGCCTGTGGCTCTACCAGCCATCCCACAGCTCTGCTGGTTCTCTTCTTCCCTCTAATATTCAGGGGAAAAAATCACAAAGGAGAGAGAGAAAAGGAAAAAAACCAAAATACCCAGGTCCCTCCTAAGCATGATATTTGGCAAACCTGCAGAATTTTTGTACCTGCTAAATTATCTCATAACAATATTGGTTAAAGGAGCACTTCAGTGATTAGGAGGAAGATAATGAAATTCTGCTGTGGGAGGCATAAGGTTATTTTCATGTGAGATTTTTCCAAGGGAAAGATAAGGTTATCTTCACGTCAGGTATTTGTCCCATAAAATATGTGCAGTTCTGTCTGAATACTGAGCTTCCATGTACCTCAGTTCACCTAAGTTTGTGTCGGTATTTGTGGACACATCTCACATGACATCACTGTGTCTCAGCTTTCTAGCTGTGAGTTCAAGCTTGCTGTGGCAGCTCTCACCTGCAAAGGACATGAATTGTCATGAGGCTTTTGTTTAGCATAAATGATGGCAGCCTTTGAAAAGCTCATGAGGAAATTAATGATTGTTCTTTCAAACTAGGGTAGTAAATAAGATATTGGGCTAAGCATCCAACAGTAATGAAATGTTGAATAGGTGTTCATCAAACAAGCACTGTGAGGCTAACGTATTTAAGAAGGCATTATGGAAAAACATTTTAAAGAAATGGAACCTCATAATTATGGCATTTCCTAAAGGCTGAATATGAGCAAATGAGTTCTGCAACCATAATTATATTCTATCATGAAATAACTACCTGGATGGATGAGGGGACAGAGTGGATATTGTCTGCTTTGACTTCAGCAAGACTTTCAACACTGTCTCTCACAACATCCCCACAGGCAAACTGAGAAAACGTGGACTGGATGAGTAGACAGTGAGGTGGATTGAGAACTGGCTGAATGGCAGATCCCAGAGAGTCGTGATCAGTGGCAAAGAGTCTAGTTGGAAGCTGTCTCTAGTGATGTCCCCAAAGGTCCAATACTGAGCCCAGTATTGTTTAACTTATTCATCAGTGACTTGGATGAAGGGACAGCATGCCACCTCAGCAAGTTTGCTGATGACACAAAGCTGGGAGGAGTGGCCAATACCCCAGAGTGCTGGGTTGAGCTGAAGTAGAGTTAACTTTCTTCATAGAGGCTAGTATGAGGCTATGTTTGGGGTTTGTGCAGAACACAGGGTTGAGAATGCAGAGATGTTTTTGTTATTGCTGAGCAGAGCTCACACAGAGCCGAGGCCTGTGCTGCTTTCCATACTGCCACGCTGGCAAGGAAGTGGGGGATGCATGGGAGACTGGGAGGAGACACAACTGGGACAGGTGACCCAAACTGACCAAAGGGATATTCCATACCATAGGACATCATGCCCAGTATATAAGGTGGGAGGAAGAAGGAGGATGGGGGAGCATCTGGAGTGATGGCATCTGTCTTCCCAAGGAACCGTTACGCGTGATGGGCCCTGCTCTCCTGGATTCTGTGATTCTTTAAATTAAAAATTTATGTGCCATATCACAATATTTTTAAAATAACATTTTTAAGGTTCACTATAAATGTAACTGTGTATATAATCTCTAGAAATATGTTTGAGGCTGTTACTCTGTTTGTAATACTTGTGCTAAGAAGTGAAATGTCATCTCTTATTATCAAGCACAAGCTTAAAATCATTGCAATTTCTCTATAAGCTCAGCACATGCCAAGTTTGGCATATCTCCTTTTTCTACAGTAGGAGGTTGGATACTTGTCAACGCAACGGACTTGGTTAGAGGAAGCAAACAAATTTAGGTCAGAATACAGATCTATATTCTATATTTATTCTTCACATTTACAGTAAAAAGATATCATCCATGTCTTTTTAAAGATGGCAATATTTGAATTTAAAAATTGATGGAATTATGATTCTTTTATAGAATTTAGAAATTTTTCTGCCTACTTTTCATATTAATTATCTAATTATTTCATACTCAAAGTACAGAAAAGATCATTTTTCAATATCACCATTTTCCATTAAACCTCCCCTTTAGCAAACCAAAGCACACAGGAGCAAGTCCTTCACCATTAGGGTATTTTATGGGTTTCAGTCTGTGTTTTGTGTATTTTGAGATACTGTGCTTCTCTTTCACAGGCAACTCAAATGAGTCAAGGAGAAATAAGTCATTGTTTAATGACTAGTACACAGGCATGTTTGCAGAATTGGCCTTAAGAAGTGAATTCAAATCAGGAAATAATTTTGCCAACTATACACTCACCTGGAATTTAAAAGAAAGCTGGCCTTAATGGCAGATTTAGATTACTGTCATACCTACCTATCTTTGTGTATATTTTATTTTGTCTTAGTGCTTGAAGTTAGACTAAATCATCTTTAATGATACTTCTAGTCCTATGTTCTCATGATACTCCCAGATAAGGGGAGAAGAGTACTGAAGTGTCACAAATTAGGTCTGTTCTCTTGCTACTCTTGTATGGATGCTGAAGCCTTCTGATAGTTAAAAGAGAACACATCCAACCTCCTGTTCTAGTAGCAGAATTAGGGAAAAACCTGATTTGGAGAAAATTTCAGGGTGATTCAAAATTGCTTATTTTGTTTGCCATATATATGCCAAGTTCTCTTTACATTCCAAAGTTCAATGAAAGGCAATGAGGCTTGGATTTAAAAGATAAGTAATCTTTAATTGATGTTATGTAATTATTAGAAATAAAATATGAAACCTCCCAGATTAAGAGGCATGCCTCATTACAGAAGGCAGGTAAAACAGATGAGGTTGTTTGATGAAAGAATTAGTGGAAAGGAGAACTCTCCCATCCAGTTAACTAAGCAGTTTCACAAGGCTGCCTAGAGCTCTAGTTAAAATTATTTAACTTATTTCCTTTTGCATGAATAAAAGGCAAATCCTGGAGTGCTGCTAAGAAAGCTAACACTACCTTTTTAAGGTATCTACTCTTTTATTTACTCTGAGCTGTTAATCACATTTGATACTTTGGTTTAAAATCTATTATTTGAAGCATAGGTTTAAAAGAAGAAGGAAAGACTATCAAATTATTCTTTGTTGACAGAAGTTTCTGACTAAGTGTAGCTATGAACATTGTATTTGTGCATTTTTACTCTTATTGAATACTACTTGTCAATAAGACATCTAATACCATTTCTGATCTCTGACTAAATTACGGAAATTTCAGAGGCAGACTAATTTATTACTTTCATCATTATTTGAATATGTGAAATAAATATGGAAAAATACTATTTCCCATGCATTTGTTTGAACAAATTGTTGTAATTAAGTATCAGAGAACTCTTCCTGCATTAAGTTAAGAAACATGTGGATGCTAAATAAACCCCATATCTGGAATCTTGAATGTTTGTTAATATATACATGCATATATATGTATTTTTTTCACATGAATCTTTTGGTCACTGCTAAGACTTCTTTCATTTTCAATATCAAATTTATATTTCCCTTTGCTGGGATTTTTCAATGCTGTATCTGAAAAGTGTCTTTATCTTTGGTATCTAGTGGACTTGGGGGTTGGGACTAGATGATCTATAAGGTCCATTCCAACCCCTTAATAATCTGACTTAAATCCACATAGACTGATATTTTGCAATTGCCGGTTAACTTTTTTTTTCCAGAATGAAGCAGTAGCAAAAGTCTGCTCTGTATTTGATAAACAGGTCTGACACACACTCTAAACATTCACTCCCGAAATATATTCTGAGTGTTTTGCGATAACAGCCACAAAAGCTGCATAAGGCTTACTAAGCTCAGAGAGTAGAAAAACTCCAAGGAAAGAGAAAAAAAAAAGTAATACCTAAACTTCTAAAGATTTGGAGCTAAGTCCTAATAATTTGTATTCCGGGAAGTGCATGGCCTGTCTGCTAAAACCTTTATAAACTCTCCTGTGACTTTTTTAGAGTGGCAGTTTTTTATTGCTAAGAACAGGCAAAACAGGTTAAGTCCGTCACTGTCCACCTGGGTGTTCGTCTGAGGAAGTCCAGTCACATCTGGTTTTTTTATGATTTCATTGTCAATTAAATGTACAATATAGGGGATCTTTGTATCCCTATTTGGTAAACACTCCCCCAGCTCCTCCCCAGTTCCAGCCAGATAAATGTGTCCTTTCTGATACTTACAGGGTACTTTGAGATGCTCAAGAATAAGCATGAGCATAGTGAGTAGGAAGGCAATTCAGGGCTTAACTCTCCCTGGAAGCCAACAGCTGTGTCCATCACTTGTCCTTGTGATCCAGGAGCACAGGAAAATAGATACTAGTGATTATGCAGATTTCAGTCACTGCTCGGACTTGGCACTGATAGGTGGCCAGTTGTCTTTTCCCATTGTGATATAAATGGCCAATCTGAGAGCTCATTTAATAAAAAAATCAAACTTCATCAAAAAGAAGCCTAATTTTTAAATGTTCTTTTTTTTTTTTTTTTTGGTGATATGTTGGGACAGTTCTGTTCCCTGTTCTTTTTGTGGGCTTTTTTTCCTTTTTTTTCCCCTAGTTGGTCAGAAGTGTTTCCCTGTTTGGTTATGAGAGCAATCACCATGATCACTACAATTCAATGGGTGCATAATAATAGCATTATAGGTATGAAAGTCAAAATGCTATTAGTGCTGAGAGATATTGTTTTGGCAACTGGATCTTGGGTGTAATAACCTAATTTTTAATAATACAATTTGTTTAATGTTA
This sequence comes from Acanthisitta chloris, assembly GCF_000695815.1. Classification (NCBI taxonomy): domain Eukaryota; kingdom Metazoa; phylum Chordata; class Aves; order Passeriformes; family Acanthisittidae; genus Acanthisitta; species Acanthisitta chloris. The sequence continues at coordinate 113,539 of NW_008649879.1, forward strand.
TATAGTCACAAAATTAGCAGTCATTGAAATTTCCCATGCGTTTTCTTTTTTTGAAGAGAAATCGTTTTGCCTGTCAGGTGCCATGTTATTAAAGAACATTACCTAAATTGAAATTGCACCTAGACTGAGAGTGTTCATGACACTTAATGGACTTTTTGCAGTTTGCTTCCAAGTACTTGCCTACTAACAAGATTACCAGCATATTAAGATAAGTATATTTGTGGGTGGAAATTGTGTGCATAAAAAATAAAGCCACTTTCCGGGGCACATCTTTTGAGCCATAAATTTATCACAGAGAAAGCAAAGCAAGGTAAGAATCTGTCCTGCCATCATTGATGCAGTCTGGCAAGGCACTGAGCTGTAGCAAGAGGGAGGTAGCATGGGTGACTGCCCCTGGTACTCTGAAAGAGAAAGCTTAAATAGCAGGGAGGTGTGAGCCCAGCTGACCAGCACTGTCCTGCAAGAAGGTTGTGTGTCCTCAGTGGCTGGTGACAGGCAGTAGCAGACAGCTCCACTATCTGGAGGTGGAAATGTGAAGCATCACTCTCAGGAGAAATCAGTTTCCCTCCTTCCCTCCCCATCTTTATGCCACAGTATTTTCTCACAGTCCTTCTGCAATAACCTACATTTACTGAGAGCTTTGTTAGCATTTATGGTCTTGTGCAATTCAATAACTCTTCCAGACAGCAGAGTAACTTGCCACAATACAAGCATATTATTTCTGAAAATTTTCAGGGTCTCAGGAGACTTCATCAGTATTTATAAAATGTCTTTAGATGTTCCTGTGAGAGGTGTTTTATAGTGTGATAGCTGTTGTGAAACAGACCCTCCTTCCTCCCTCCCTCTATCCTACACCCAAAACAAACATCTCTACAGTGGTAATGAGAAATTTTTGTCGCACCAACACAGTGTTTTCCTCAAAGGGCCATGCTATACCTTTTATGGGATTCTCCACATCAGTATTCAAGTCTCGCTATGGTAGTATGGCAGAGCTAACCAGATTAGTACAACACCCTGAACTGGGCCTGAACTAAAAATACCAGATTGACTTTTTTACCACTCTTAGTCTCATCCCAAATGGAACTGCTCTCTGTTGCTTCAGGAATTCTGTACCAGTGGAGAGGCATGCAAGGAGCAGTTTGAATTGCTGCCTGACCCATGAGACTGTCTCAGTGTTCCTCACCTGCAAGTTGTTCAGCTGAAAATCTGGATGGTTTTGGGGGGTTTTTGTTTTAATTATTGTGCTAGTTTCACCATGGCACGCATTTCTTGTTTCATACAAGCAGCAACCAGATTCATTATCTTCTGTTTGTCCTAGTTGTCTTGTTCTGGATGGGTCACTGAATTGCTTTCTAGATTACATCTCATGTTGCCTACATTGCACAGAAACGACATGTGGGGCTATGAAGTACAGGGAACCAGCAAGTATAGCTGTGTTTTAGGGTTTGTATCTTTCAGAGGTAAAAATTTGAGATTGCACTTTTCAGCTTCAACATGAAACTAAATAAGAATCTTCCGTTAGTGTCATTTTAGGTTAAAATCAATGGAAGCAACACAGACGCATGTAAGAAAAGTATGAATGACCTAAATCCAAATTAGAAAACCCTCTCTGAACTTTCAGAGTGGAAAGAAAGATTTTAATTCTGCATCTTGGATCACAAACTAGTGTAAAAATAATATTGTGAAAGATAGACACCACTCTTCCCCTCATTGTCAAAACACCCTTTAATGGGGAGATTTCACCAATTTGTACTTACTCCTACAATATAGAAGTCTAATTTTTATATACATTTTTCTACCTTTCTTTCAATTATACAGATTTAAATATGCTACTTGCCAGGTTAGTACTTCTTAAAGATGTCAGATGTAACTAATAACATCAGAAAGGAGCCTTGCTTTTATTAAGGAACAGAGGGAAATAGAAGTTGTGTTTCCATCTTTAATAACCAGAGGCCTAAACCTTGTTTTGATAAAGTCTGCAGAGATTAATCCCATGTACAAAACCTAATTCATATATTTTAAAGGGATCAACCTTGATCTTTTTGTTTGTTTGTTTTTTAAAAAACAACTGTGTGCATGATTATGTCTCTGACCTGTAGGACAGTATTTTAATATTCTTCAGCATTCAGTGAACTGCAGCCATCTACAAATTGATTGCAAAGGGAAACAGATAGTGCCTAACTGCAAGAAATCTAAAAAACCTCCTGTTTTGGTCAGATTAGGCTTTACATTGGTTCAAACAGGACAAGCTGTGGGAGAGATTAACTGTTGGAGATACATGATTCAAATGTGCATGTGCAGCATCATCACCAAAGGTACCACAGGCACTGCAGGTTGCCCCTGAATGACTGTATCAGTTCCAGGAAGGAGAAGCAGTACTGTTATTAACAGATGCTGTAAATCAGTGGCAAAATGAAAAATCTTGAATGCTTAGAAACTAATGATATTGTACTGTTGGTACAAAAAAAATCATTAAGACTCAGCAATAACCTTCCTTGAGTGGAAGATCCGTATGTCCTCCAATAAAATAAGAAAGTTAAAACACTCATAAGCATTCATTTCAATAAAATATTCATAACTCATTACCATGAGAGTAAGACTAAATCATAAATTCTGGAGGAAATTTAGTTACTAGCCAGCAGGATTTTTTTTTTTTTTTTTTTTTTTTGTGCATGCAGATTGAATTATAAAGCTGGTCTCAAAACATTATTTTTAAACTTGCTGGTCATGTTTTATTTTTTAATTTAAGCTTGTTTTAATGATTTACTTTTATGGTTTGGGGTTTTTTTTCTCCTAAATTACACTTTAGAATATTCCTTCTGTTTTAATGAAAGTGATTTCTTGTGTTTGGTCGTGTATCACCCCTGTGGCTTACAGCATTTATTTTGAGGGAAGGGGAAGTTCAGATCCACGTTGTAACATTTTATTTTTAGGAGAGAAAGGCATTTTTGGAAAAAGATCAATCTGGTAACAAGACAAATCCATACAATGTGTCATCTAGCAGAGTATCAAGTCTCTAATGGTCAGCTGTAGCAGTTGCTGGAGACAGGGCAAACATACTGTGAGTCTTCTTTTCACTAATTATCCCAAGTTTCAGTAGTCAAAATTCTGGAGGCTTTCTTTTCATGCTTCTGGGTGACAAAACAATTGCTAAGGGTCAGAAGGGAATACAGCCTGCAAACTTGAAATTAAAAAAATTTTCCCCTAGGCAACACCAGCTATTTCTTAACATTCCTAACTTTTCAACACCTAGGAATAAACAATCCTGGAGACTAGTGTGATACTAGCATTATTGTGTTGTTACAATATCTAATGCCTTATTGCCTACAATATCTAAAGCTTATTGTTTCTGTAATTCTCTGCAAGAAATGATAAATAGACAATTTTTTCTTATCTCTCAGAAAAATTAGAGTGAGATATGATTTTCAGTTTCACTGCTGTATTTTCAGGGCTGTAAGTTTGTCTGCATATTTCATTTGATAAATTATAAATTTGATAAATTATGTTTCCTCTGTCTTGTTATGTAAAGACCTATATATAACACATATGTAATTAATATAACTCACATGTAATTCATTTCTTCCATACAAATATAAATTGTAAAGTATTTTCCAAAATCAGGCAGAGCGAATATGCAGTAACTAGAAGTTAATACACAAAGGCATTGGGCTCTTTGTTTGTTTTTCCTTAATTTCCAGCTAGCTTTATAGCCTCAAAGCCCAAGGCAGGGAGATAAAAACAACCACTGTGGTCAATGGGTAATTAGGATGCAAAGGTGAACTTGTCTGGTTGGAAAGGGAGTGTTTTTATATAAAGACATCAAGGAGGCTCCAGCTTCTCTTCAGAACAGGTTTTTACTAGGTAACAGGTAAGTGCTCTTGAAGGAGCTACATTTTACAGAGCTGTTTCACCTTTCTTCAACACTGCTGTCGTGAGAGTACGAAGGGGACAGATGTTTTGGGTGGAGGGCTGTGTTTTCTTCCACTTGCCCTCTGCACACCCTCTCCCCTGGGTGCTTGGGAAAGAGAGCTGTGCTAAACTATCCCTCTTCCCTGAAGAAGTTGTTGCACTTTTTCTAACTTACTTTTCAGGCCGCATGCAGGTATGACCGTGGTAAATGTAGGGCTCATTCCCAGAGGGGATGATCTTCCTGCTCTTCTCACGTTAAAGCAATCTTGCACATTATTCCTGAGAATGCCACCAGTGATTTTTGCCTATCCCTGTAGGTATCTGCAATAACTTGTGCTTGTATCAGCAATACTGTAGCCAGCAGGATTGGATCAGTGATCCTCCCACTGTACTCAGCACTCGTGAGGCTGCACCTTGAATCCTGTGTTCAGTTTTGGGCCTCTCAGTGCAAGAAAGGCATTGAGGTGTTGGAGTGTGTCCGGAGAAGAGCAACAAAACTGGTGAAGGGGCTTGAGCAGAAGTGTTACGTGGAGCAGCTGAGGGAGCTGGAGCTGTTTAGTCTGGAGAAAAGGAGGCTGAAGGGAGACCTCATTGCTCTCTACAACTGCCTGAAATGAGGTTGTAGAGGACAGGGAGGGCAGTTTTTTCTCCCAGGTAACAAGTGATAGGACAAGTGCAAATGGCCTCAATTTGCACCAGGGGAGGTTTCAATTGGATGTTAGGAAAAATTTCTTCACGGAAAGGGTTGTCAAGCATTGGAACAGGCTGCCCAAGGAAGTGGTGGAGTCGTATGAGGAATGGCTGAGGGAATTGGGTTTGTTTAGCCTTGCGAAGAGGCAGTTCAGGGGTGACCTCTTCACTCTACAACTTACTGAAAGGGGGTAGTAGAGAGGTGAGGGATGGTCTCTCCTGCCATGCCTGCAATGAGGGGACTAGAGGGAACAGTCATAAACTGAGACAGGGGAGATTCAGATTAGATATTAGGAAAAAAATTTCCCTGTTAGGGTGGTCAGGCATTGGAATAGACTGCCCAGGGACATGGTGGAGTCACCATCGCTGGAAGTGTTTAAGAGATGTCTGGATCTGGCACTGAAAGATATGGTTCAGGGATTACAGTGGAGTGGCAGGTTAATGGTTAGACTTGATGGTCTTAGAGGTCTCCTTCAACCTTGATGATTCTATGATTCTAAGGCCCCAACTGGAGTCACCATATCCGTCGGTATTTAAAGCACGTGTAGATGTGGCGTACAGAGACATGGTTTGGTGGTGTACTTGTCAGTGTTGGGTTAACAGTTGATGACTGTGCATGTCTTTACCAACTTAAACAACTCCGTGGGTCTATGATTCTATGGTACTACGTGATTTTTATTTGTCCTTGTCTTATGCACTACTGGTCTATATAGTCCCATAGTTACTATTTACATTTTGCTAATGGAATTACAAGACACAGGAGAATTATAAAGGTTTTTCATCCTAACAGAAGTGCTTCAAGTGCAGGGTTGTAGCCTTTACCTGAAGATCACATTTATCCCTCAAATTTATTGCATAGTGCAGTCTAATGTGAAGTCTAATTTCTTTTGGTGCCTGTGCATATGATTTTGTATATGAGTATTTTCCATATTTGTATATGACAGGTAAAGATACAGGTCCTAATTAATAACATAAGCAGTATTTAAAAATGCCTTCTAGTTTCTGAAAATTAAACATGACCATGGTCACTGTAGAAAGTTTAGGACAGAAGAGTAATGAATAACATTCTTTAGAGGCTGAGGAGAACATTTGCATAATATAAAATGGAAAAAAGTGGAGTTACCATATACACAATTGGAAGAAAAATATTTTTTGAGTGGAGTATTTGGCAGCTTGTCCTTTTCAAATGGCATGCTTATCTGATTCTTCTCCTGTAAATACTTAGAGAATAATTGGTATGAAAGCTGGTATAGCTTTCATATAAATGTATGCTGAGTGATTATTTGAGTGTATTTTAATTTGCTGCAGTGCTGAAAGCAGTATAGCCCAAGACTGTACTTTTGCTATACTGCTGAAGTAAAAGCTGAAGTAAGAACAAGAAAAATAATGTATATTAGTTCTTAGATATGTATCACTTTTATAGCCTAATTACACATTTAATATTTTTTAATTTGTTGAAGTAGAAAGAATGGTAGTGAAAATGCTCAAGTTCGTTTAAATTGAGTAGATCCTACTAAAAGGAAATTTACAGGGCAACTGTCTGACTTGTAGATTTGCAGTTGTGGGGAAAGTTTGTTGGTAAATGAGAGGAGCAGCTGGCATTTCATCAACTGATGTGAACCCAAAGGAACAGCTATGCCCTGTTGTGTTCAGAAATGTGCTGCAGTGTAGCCAGGAAAGCAAAAAAAGGAATATCTAACCCAAACGCAGGAAATTACTTTTCCTACGAGAAGTTATATATTGAAGTGGTTTCTGGTTACTTACCATTGTATTCCCAAAATGCAATTCATGAGTTTAATTGCAAAGCTGAGTGCTGAGTTTGTGAAGAGTACAAAATTATTGAATTTCTCAGTATTTAATTTTCAAATTGGTCTGAAATGAAACTTATCTGTTCAGAATGGATTTATGCCTGAAGTTGCTCTCTTATCTCCTAGAAGGGGGTTTTGTTTTGGTAGATGAGTGACAACAAGGGTAATCATATGCAGGCAGAGAATATTGAGTCTGTAAAGATGCCCCAGGACTAAGTGCAGATCCTTAGCATTATAATAAAGCCTTTTTTTTTCACCTGCCACACCCTTCAAAGCAGTAAGCTATATAGCAGCACTCGTGAATACAGATTTTGGTTTCCTCATACCCCTTGGAAAGCTTCCTGGGCTTTAGTCCACATTTGTATGCCCAGAACTCTAGAGCACAGTGCAGACAATACATCTTGTACTGGCCACATGTTATGTTAAGATTAGCCGAGTTATAAACTGGAGAAACAAAACATGTTTGTGCTTAAATGAAGTATGGGAAGGTCTGTCATTGTGCTACCTATTGTAAATAACCTGAAGTTGCAGTATTAGTGGTGAAATGAACTAGAACTGTAGAATCATCACAGAACAGTTTGGCTTGGAAGGGACCTTACCAATCACGTGATTCCAGCCTCCCTGCCATGGACAGGAACCTTCCACAGGACCAGGTTGCTCAAAACCTTGTCCAGCCTGGCCTCAAACACTTCCAGGGATTGAGCATCCACAGCTTCTCTGCGCAACTTGTTCCAGTGCCTCACTTCACTATCCTCAGAGTAAAGAATTTCTTCCTAATATCTAATCTAAACCAGTTCTCTTTCAGTTTGAAACCATTCCCCCTACTACTATCACTACCTGCCCCTGTAAAAAGTCCCTCTCCAGCTCTCTTGCAGGCTCCCTTTAGGTATGGAAGGCTGCTCTAAGTTCTCCCTGGCAAGATGAACAACCTCAACTCTCTTGGCCTTTCTTCAGAGAATAGGTGCTCCAAACCCTTTGATCTCCACCTCTGGACTTGTTCCAATAGGTTCATGTCCTTGTTATGTTGGGGGCTTCAGAGCTGAATGCTGTAGTCTAGGTGGAGTTCTCATGAGAGCAGATTAGAGAGCAGGATCACCTCCCTTGACCTGCTGACTGCACTTTGAAAACAGTTGGCTCTCTGGGCTGCAAGTGCACATTGCAGGCTCATGTCGAGCATCTTGTCAACCAACACCCCCAGGTCTTTCTCATCAAGGCTGCAGTCAAGTAGTGTTAGCTGGAGTTATAGAGAGCCCTGCTTTCTGTTAACATGTTTTTTTTTTCTGGTGAGATTAGGTTTACTGCTGAAGGAAGGGGCTGGCAGCTCCACCATAGATCAGTTTGAGCTGTTATCAAATCACACCTTGAGTTAATTCATTTAACCTTCCAGGGAAGTCCCTCCATTTTTGTCTGGATCTGGCTTGGATATCTTCTGCTTCTCTTGCAAAAGTCCTTATACAGAGACATGTATTCTTGGGTTTGCACGAGTTGCACAGAACCTATAACATGCAGATATTACCATGAAGTATGTTAAAATGGAGAAAGTATAATTCCACATGTAGCTTAAATGGATGTGCTGCTAAAGGAGGTGTGGACATGGAGGAGGACCTAGGCACACAACCTGCACCTGATTAAAAAATGAGTGCAGCCCAGTGAAGCCACCTCACCATCCAGCTGAAAAACACAGCAGAATGGGGATGGACCTTAGTTGCTGGCAGCTGTGTTGCTCAGTGGATACATCTGCACCAGGCCTTCTTAGCAGCTGGTTCTGGTTAGATGTGCTGCAAGGTGGCTGCATTTACTTCATCTTCACAATGTGGGCGTGTGAGTTGCCTTGAAGTAGCTGGGAAGCTGTAAAGTCACATCAACCTCATCATCTCCCTTTTGTAGACAAGCCTTCCAGTGTGTTACAGCACCTTTTTTTGTGAGCAGGAAGAACAATGTGTACTTCAGAGGTATGTTATAAGTTTACATCTCAAAAGACTTTTGAATCTAGGTGAAAAGTAAATTTTAAATCCAAAAAAACCGTATTGATCATAACACTTAGGATTTGGGGAAGGTGGGAATTGTGAGAAGTTACTATTATTCTGATTTGAGTTTTTGCAACCTACAGATTTTTAATGGCTAGGAAGTAAATTCTAGTCGATATCTATGTTATTTGCAAAGAGGAATGGCATAATTCCCCTGGGTGGCTGACATGTGCATGATCTTTAAATTGGCAAGCAGGTGAGGTGAATGCAAGCTGTAGTGCTAAATTGCTTGCTTGGTGGGCTCACCTCAGTGCTCTTTCTTTCAACTCTTGGTCTTTGTCAGTGTTTCTTCCAGGCTGTTTAATATTTTAAAAAGTGAGAGTTACAACAGTAGGTAAAGGACGCTGAGAGTAATAAACTGAAAATGCTGTCCTTTTCTTTTTGTGAACCCATGGGTGTTTTCTGGATATGGAGAAGCACAATTCAAGGCTCATTGTTAGGATGAGGCATAAAGCTGTATAGAATAACACCTCCTGGGAGTGTCTGTTTGTTTAGGATTGCTGCAAGCTGATGTTTTCACCTACTGTGCACCTAATAATTGCATTAAACACAGTTGTATCCCTTTCCTTCCCCTTTCCCAAGAAAGAAGAAAACAAGAGTTTTTTCTTTTCCCTTCTTTTTAGTGTTTTGCCCATTAATTTGATGTTTGCATCAAAAGTCTTGGATGTTTTGGTCATAGATAAATGCAGTATGAAGTAATAGTTTTTTCCTGATTGATTTCATCTGACATATATATATATATACATATACTTAAATTTTGTTCACATGGATTGAATGGCAGCTTAGTAAGGTATTGGTGTAATCAATCTTTTTTTTTCTGATGAAAATCTGAAAAGATAACCTTTCCTGATTCATAAGTACAGTAAGTGCTGATGAACACATAGAAAGCCATAATAAGTTTGAAAAATATTGCCAAAACAAAGAATAGATGAAGAAAGATTAAGCCCTTCATGAAAAAAACATTTCCCAAGATTTGGTTTCCCTCTTTCAGTGTTTTTCATTGTATCAAACTGGGTAAACTTCTGTGGGGTTGCCAAAATAGGCAATTAATCCAAAATAAGCTGTTGAGCAAACCTTTTTATTATTATTATTCAGAAATTAAAAATAATTGTTTAAAAAGAGAAAACCACTCATTTTAAATTCTACTTTACTTTCATTTTTGATAGAAATTTCAAGAAAGGGATTCAAAGTCTGCTATTGGTTTTTGGTGGGTTTTCTTTTTCCAGGATAGGCAAGGCTGAGAAGGAAGGTTGATTGTTTTCAATGTGGTGTTGCATGACACTTTCTCAATAGATTTTCAAAGGCAAAACCAGAAGATAATGCTTGCTATTATGGAACGTGTTTAGATGATGATATGACTCCTAACTGGATATATAAGACCAAAGGAAAAGGCTCTTGTTGGATAAGTGTGCCAAGCACATGGCAGGGGCTGAGCTCAAGCTTGCCCACGTATCAAGGTGGTGGCACAAAGCTGAAGCTCAAACACTCCATCTTTGCCAGCCAGGTTAGCTGGTGGGAAGGTGGTCACCGAGAACAGCCCCTCAGCAGGGAGAGGCAGTGATCAAGGGCTGGCTGCTGTGATCCTGAAAGGACAACACAGGTAGCCTTAGAGGTGTGAAGATGTTGGATGCAGGTCTAGGGCACTGAGAGTCAACTGTCCATGAAACTGTCTATGCCAGGAGAAATGTGTTTTTATCGTGTTTGTCCAATAACTGAGCTGTCATTGGGTAAGCAGTTTCCTGTGCCTGGTGGTGTGTT
>NW_008649879.1:123747-126223 GCF_000695815.1 Acanthisitta chloris
AAGTTGCTAAGGCATGAAAAATGCACCTCCAGAGGATCTCTGAGCTGTAGCTAAAGGGGCTTTGCTTAGTGCAGATATTTCACTTCCACAGGAAGGTCCAGTTGCAAAGAAACTTTGAAGGTCTTGAGCTATCACCTCTCAATTCCTTTAGTTGGAGAATGAATGCCCTATGAAAAGAATTGATTTTAGTTGTCAAGTAATATTTTCAAGCTGAGGAAATTTTTTGTGGTTTATATTGATTTATTGAATAATAATGCTTAAAATCTTATTTTTGAGTGAAACTTTAAGTAATGTTGTCATAATAGATATTTTCTAGGGGAAAAAAAGAAGATTTTTTTTTTAATCCTGATATAAACTTTTTGACAGGTTGGGAGGATATTAATACTTGAGTGAATTGAGTTTTAGGATGATGCTATGCTTACCAAATCTGCCACAACTAACTCAGAAGGTATAGCCTTGTGAAACATGCACTTCTTACTTTTGCTGGAACTGGCTTCATTAGATGTGTGTTGGTTTAATTACTTCTGCAATGAACATGGAGTGGATTAAGAGCTATACCTTTTTCACCCATTCTTCAATACCTTTGGATAAGAAAATCCTCATGATTTACCACATTCCAATAATCCTGAAAATTTGTTTTACATGTTCTGGAATGGAAAAAGCAAGCTTATTTTTGTTTTACTAAAATACAGTAGTCCAGTTAGAATGATTGAAAAGCTGTTATTTCTCTTGAGTAAGAAGCATAAACTTTACCAGACTCTATTCACCAAGTGTTTCCTCTGGTTTTTTGCATTTTTTGTTTGTTCGGTGTTTTGTTTGTTTTTAACTTTCTTTTTGTGTCAATTTTTGAGGGAAAAACCCAGCCCAACAGTTGTTGCATAATTTTAATTCCAGTGAAAGAATAATTGCCTCAGCTTTATACAGAAAAAAAAAATCAGTGGCCAACAACTTTTGAAGGGCAGAAAACTGTTGAAGGAGGACTTCTGAACTGTGGTCTGAGGAGATGCTTCAGTGAGAAGTTAAATTCACTGATGCCTTTTCAGACTTTTCAGGAAGAAGACGACTTTGAGGCTTAATTTCTCATTAATGAGCTTCTGTTCTCCTAGCTAACATTGGTGAAATTGTCCATGTGAATAAATAAGTGAAGGAAAAGAGTGTATTTGGAAATGGTTTGCTTTTCTACATAAATTAAATCAGCAACAAGGCTGAACACTGTCTTCTGTTTTATTGCTGAGTTGATGCTGTACACAACTGCAAAGTTTTTTGAGCTTCTGAGTCTGAGGTTCATATTAATATTGTTCTTAAAGCTTTCAGATTCTGAGAAGCATGTATTTGTAGGTTGTTCACAATACCCCTAAGTTTGAAAGGAATTTTATATTTAACATAATGTTGGTTTATTTTGAAAATGCTTTATTTTGAAAACAAGGGGATTTGGATTTATTTTTTTCCAAGTAGGATGAGAGGATTCCACTTGTAATTATCATACTAATGGTTGGTGAAAGCTGAGACCTTGTTCAGATACATATTGTGTCATGCTGCAATGCTTGAGGTCTTTTTATTTGAGCCAGGAAAGGGTGATTAAACTTGCAGTGGGAAAATTGTGTACATGGATGGAAATTTGTGAGGTTCAAGTAAGATGAATTGTTGAAATATAGGTGGTTAGAGAGAGGGTCCTGAGAAAGGAGTGAAGTGGTGGTCACTGTGAGACTAAGAGTAGGCAGAAGATGGCCTGGAGCAGAAGACTTTCTCAGATTTGCAGTACTGTGAGAAGTTGTGCTGAAACAGGAGGAGCATAAAGACTGTTTTAGGATTCTGAGTAGATATGGACTTTGATACCCAGAAAAGGCTTTTTTCCCTTAGGTTTTGACAAATTCCCAGAGGATCCAAACCACAAGGGTCCAAGCAGCTTCTGGGATGGACAATGAAGTACACTAGTGAGGCTGCTGGTATTTCTCATACATTGCATGCCTAGCTCAGTGCCCCAGGCCAAAGTGCTATGGTGCTTGCAATCTGTGCTGGAACAGCTGTACTGATAATAACTGCATGGAAAGCACTACCCTTCAGGAGCAGGAGCAGGGGTCAGGCCTGCTCTGTGACCCTTCTGTGCCCACCAAGTGTGAACAGACAAAGAGTTTGTTGAAATTCAGTCCGAGTAATGTTTTTTAAAAGTGTGGTTTATATGTCTTTCCACAAGTTACTTAGAGTTTTTGCCAGTTTTGACTGGGTTTTAGTTTAGATGCTTCCTTCTTACTGTTAGTCAATAAAACATTAAATTGATTAGCTGGAGATTTCAACCTTTCTAACGTGCTGTATTCTTATAGCACTTTATATATGGGTCAAGTTCACAACACATGGTAGTAATAATAATAACATCCTAACAGCCAAGAATTGCTTAATGTAGTGGTGCCCAGAAAAGCACAAATCCAGTTATTTTGATGTTATATGTCTGCATGTGCACACACATCCCTTAGATTTC
>NW_008649879.1:126250-140798 GCF_000695815.1 Acanthisitta chloris
CTAGCAGATCTTCAGGGCATTTCTTGGTTTTAGGACCTGGATCAGGACTACTGTGCTCATGGACTCTGAGTGCTTCACCCACTGCTTTTCTGAGGTCTGCATGCCTCAGGAAGGCTGACTCAAGACTTGCCCCTGCATTAATGTGATTACACATTGTCTGAGTGCTTTTGTACTGACCACTGTGTCAGTACTGTACTTGGACTGGGTATATGTTTGCACGGTGGAATTCTGTGGCTGCTTCTTACCAAGCTACAAGTCCTGGAATAAGTAAGTTTCATACCATAGAAACTCAGCCAGAACCACATACCTGAGTCACCTCTGAGAATGTTTCTCATTGTCTACAAGAAGAAACTAATTGTATTTGAAGAAGAAACTCAGATGTGACTGATTCATCTGACCTGACATTCAGGCAGGTGTTTACAAAGCACATGGTTGATCAGAGTATTACTCAGTGTGAAAAAATATGTACTCTATACTTGCCCTATTTCTTTGTAAATTCCCAGCCAAAATTTGATTTATTTTTGAATTAATATGTGACAAGCTTTGTTTGTATGAAATTAGTTTTCTCACTGATCACACTCTTCTACAAACTGTTTTGCTCAAATCAATATTTGCTACATTTATTCTCCAAGGTGTAGATTGATCTTGTGACATCCTCAAATCTTGAAAGTGCTTCTGACATTCATGTCTGTTTACTGAGTATTTTGCAGCACTGAACTCAGATGCAGAGATCAAAGAAGACAGTAAAAGGGTAGTCAGAGTCTGCCTGCTTGAGGAATCTCTCTTAACATTATTCTTTTCAGCTTGTATACTGCTGTTCAGTGAAAGTTTAAAACAGACATATAAAGGATTAGTCTGTTGTTTGCATTGGGTCTCTTTCACAGCCTTCAGCAGTGTTTCCTGCACAGTTCCTTTGCCTGAGCTCCCTTTTCCTGAAGGACAACTGAGAAAAAATTGTCCTATACTCCTCTTTAGCTGCAAAGTTGCTTATTGATTGCCCTGAAGATTGACATATACAAAATAGCAAGCAGCATTTATTCTAACAAAGCAGTCAGTTTCAATTTATGCTAGATAAAATGATATTTGTATTCAGACAAAATATGGGTATATAAGAAAAGAAAGGATTAAATTGAAATATAATTTCTTGAGTTGAGTTGTGCACTTCCCTAGCCTTTTGCTAAGTGGTTAGAGCTACATGTAGAGGAAAAAAGTGTATTAAGGAATTAATAAGCTGACAGTTGGAGTCTCACAAGCCACCAGTAATTCTAAAATAAAACCTGGAGGCCCTTAGGCTTTGAAAAAGCTCCCCAATCCAGTCCCAAAATGAGCCTTGTTGTGTGTGAAGCATTGTAGTACATCATTTGCAGACAGGAAAAACACTCTCTATTTGAGGCATTTAGACCTTAGTTACTAAACTGGTCTAGAGGAAGCTAAAGTGACTTCTCCTTCTTTCTGCAAAATATTTCTGGCTTGAAATAGCTATATCATCCTGTTTCTCCATGTTCTTATGGACATAGAGAGAGGATCTGGCAGTTAGGCTGATCTCTTGCATTCTGAGACAAGCAAGAGGACAAGTAAGCTTAACGTCAATAATGTGTATACCAAAAGAAAACTATTCATGTGGACCATTTGGGAAGATTGGCATAAATGAAAGAGTAAAGGAGAGCTCACTTTGAGAAAGTAATGGTGTTCCTATGGAGTCAAGTACAGATCTGTGTAAAATTTTCATTTTAGTGTGAAAAAGGTCGGGCATACTATGATGGAATACGTAGGATGGAAAGCAGAGCAGAATATTGCAGGATAGAGGTGTACTCAAAAGATGCTGAGCTGTGATGCTGAAATTAAATTAGAAATAATAATAATAAAAAAATCAGAGAAATGTAAAAGAATTTACCTGATTTGCTTGGGAAAAAAGATTTCCATTATAAGATGCGTTGTTAGAAAGGCAACGAGACAGGACACAAGCAATCCAGGAGGCTTGGAACCATCACATGGATGCTAGACTGGCTGGCCACATGTGACAGTGCCCTGCACCTGCTATGTAAAATAAGAAAGCATTTTGTTGAGCTCCATGTGACAGTTAATCTGTGACAGTCTTAACTGCAGGGGCCATGAAATACTACAGTTCAAATTCAGAGTGCAGTAAGGAAATGTGCTAGTTTTGGCTGGGATGGAGGCAGCAGAGCACAGAACCTGAACTTCAGGAGAGCAGGCTTTGTCTTCTGCAGGGAACTGGTTAGTGGGATCCCAAGAAGGCAGCTCTGAAGGGCAGAGTAGCTCAATAGAGCTAGAAGGTCTTTAATGACAGCATCCTCTAAGAAAAAAAAATAATGCCCCATTCCAATACTCAGGAAAGCTAAAAACTGTACCAGGAAAGCAGCTTGGCTGAAAAGGGAGCTCATAAATGAGCTCTGGCATAGAAAGAATTTGCAGAACCCTTAGAAACAAGGATGGAAGGAGGAATATGGAAACACTGCACAGCCTTGTATGGATGGTGTTGGGAAAGCCAGAGCTCAACTGCAGTTGGAAGTGGTAAGGGATACCCAGGAAAAGAAAAAATTCTGGTGCCACGTTAATAGTAGAAGGCTAAAAAAAGAAAATGTGAGCACATTGGTAAGGTGGGTGAATTAGTAACAGGAGGCAGGAATAAGGCTGAGAGACTGTCTTCTTTGCCTTCATCTTCATCAGAAAGGTCTTCCAGGCCTCGTGCTTAGTGAAAGGTTTGGAGGAAGAGGAGAATGACCCGAAGTGGATGAGAATGAAGCCAGGGATTAGTTTTGAGAGCCTAATCCATACAGGTGCATTGGATCAGACTGGCTGCATTCAAGGCTGCTTAGAGGTCTGACTGATGTACTTGCAGGGCCACTTGCTATCATCTGAAAGTCATTGAGACCAGGGTAGGTCCCCAATGACTGGAGAAAGTCAAATGTTTCACCTGTCTTCATTTTTATGAAGATACTGGCAAAAAGGCACAAAAGCCAATCTGGTGAACTAGTGACCCCTAGGGGTATTGTAGAAAAGGTCTTGGAGCACATTTCTGGGCACGTGTAGAAGGTAACTGGGAGCAGCCAGCGTTAATTTAGAAGGATAAATCATGTCTGACAAACCTGACTGCCCTTTTTGATAAATTTACTGGGTTGGTGGACAAGGGGAGAGCAGTCAATGTCATTTACCTCGACTTTAGCAAAGCTTTTCAGCACCATATGGCACAGCATTCTTCCATCCAAGACAGGACTTTCCAGACTTGATCAATGGACTGCCAGATGCATGAAAAGAATGGATGGTCAGGCTAAAGTTCAGTGATTGTGGTCCCCCTGGAGGTCAGTTACAAATGCAGTACTACAGGGGTCTGCCCTGGGTCCTACCATGTTCAGTAAGTTTGTCAATGAGTTGGAGAAGGAGATGGAACCATCAACAAACTGAGGTGCTCAAATATGTTTGAGGGTAGGGCTGCCCTCTGAAAGGGTCTAGGCAAACAAGAGGAGTCATGAAATCCAACAAGGTCATATGAAAAGTCCTGCAGTTAGAGTGGTCAAACTGGTCTGTGCTGGTCATCCTGGGGCAGAGATGGCTTCAGTGGACCTAACCACAGGCCCATGGTGCCTACAGGGAGGGAACTGAGAAGTCTGAGACAGTCTCTGAGGTGTGCAACAACTGAACAAGAGATAGTGGCCACAGACTGAAAAATGGGAAGAGTTACATCCTTTTATAAGGTTGTATGCTATGTCCATCTCAGAAGGACACTTGGGCAGTGGGACAAGTTGCCCATGGAGGTTGTGTAAGCATCATTCTTGCAGGGTTTCAAGATGCTACAGGGTAAAGTCCTGAGCAACCTGGTCTTATGTCAGAGTTGAGTTTCCTATGAGCAGTAGGCTGGACTATAAACCTCCTGATGTCCCTTCTAAGCTAAGTGATTCTGTGGTTGAATAGAAATAAAGCTATATTTAGTTTTCATAGAATGTCAGGTAGTATATCAATTTTTGTGTGATTTTTAAAGTGGGAAGTGAGGGATTGAGCTGTCTTAATTGGTAATGTGTGTTCTTTCCAGAGTTTGAGCATCAGTATTAATAAGTACTGGGTATGCAGAGGCAGAACAGATGAAAAGACGGAAATTTGTCTTCTGAATTGGTGGTGTCTTCACTTGGCTTCAATCAAAAGAATGTATTTTACATAAGAGCTGGAGACCATACACTTCAATTTCTTGGAGATAAACTGATTCCAATGTGATTATTTACTGGATGTATTCCATTGAGTATAGTGTTTAATGTTGCTCTGACTGATTGTTCTGACAGAAATTCCTTATGTGCTCATATAAAAATAAAAAGGGAGTGAGGGAGCTTGAGTTATCAGCCTTCCAAACAACAAAATCATAAATCCACAACTGGGTTGCTTTTGCTTCCCTTAAGCCTGACATTGTTTTCTTCTGAGTGAATTTGTATCTCCTGAAGGGTGAAGAAATAAAATTGCAACTGTGTCTTGCAAATACAAGAATCTGTGAAATTGAATAAATTACCAACTATTGGCTTGATTCTGAAACCTGAATTCAAGCACATGGTTGGTTAGTCATAAAAGTACTCCTCAAGTGAGCCAGCATCCTATTCTCAGGTGTCAGGTTTTTATAGCGGGCTATGATGTGATGAACGATTTAAGCTATTTCGTGTTGATGTGAGTATTAGAGTTGTAATTATACCTAGGCTGGCTGTGTGGTTCCTTTCTGGTTATAGTGTTTCCAATTTACATTTATTTAAGTGTTTTGTAAGCACAGACTGTTCTTTGTGTAGGAAAGGTACATGCTAACAAAATACAGGATAATTTTATGGAGTATATAAGGTATAATGATGAATATTCCCCATCTCCTTACTCTCCATTAAAATAGATAAAATCTGAAAAGACCAAGGGCCTAATCTGGTGTATTTGTTACTGCCTTAGATCTGCCCACAGCTCTCCCTTGAGGCATGCAGAGAGATTTGATAAGCAAACCTTGCCAGATGGCTAATGATTGAAGGGAATGTTTTTCTATAAACATTGCAAAGTACAGAAATGTTAAGGTGTAGCTGCATTCTACAGGCTTAGGTACTGTACTTTGACTTATGTGCTCATGTATCTCATTTTCCAGAGTGGAGTCAGAGCACTGAATCAGCTTTTCAAATACCCTTGGCACAGTTGACATTAGCATGCACATTTGTGATGGTGACTGAATTAAAAAGTGAGCACATTGTAGGGCATTAAGGCACCTCTAATCTGCAGGTTCCTCAACATATCACAGATATGTGATGGTCTGGATGGGGAGGAAGAAGGCATAAAAAGGGAAGGAAAATCTGGCAAAGCTGTTAGCCTTGAGCTGGCACCATGCTGCACACACTGAGTGAGAGCAGGATGGTGGCAGTTGTGAGAGCAGTGTGCTCTACTTCCCCTCTGTCCCTGCCCTTGCCTACAGCTGCTAAGCAAAAAGGTATGAGAGTCATGAAGGCAGTTGATACAGCCAAGCAACAATCTGTTGGGCAGAAGAAATCATCTTTGATGCCTTAGTTGTTGTGGTTGTATCATCAAAATTAACTTTTTGCAGTACTTAGGCTGCCTCCAGAGGGGACTATCACATCCTGTGAAATAGTTGAGCTAGGATAAGCACTTAAAGCTTCGCCTGTACAGATGAATGGGGAGAATGTAGATTCAGGTCAATATGGTGTATTTGTAATTTCTTTTAGAAATTGTGTTTGGGGATGAATAACCTAAGAAAAAACCAGGGGGTTAGATATATATGATAACTATATATTATGAGTTTTCTATATCCTGTATTGTCAGTTCTGTTAGATTTTGGACATCTGTGAAGAAAGGAGCCTGATTTGAAAATGTTAGGACCCCATCCTTAGTTGGAATTCTAGAATGTGATCCATCAAGTCTAGAAGTGTGTGTGAGTGGTGTATTCATCTATGCTTTACATCCCCAAGGTCCAGAATCACATTCAGTATGGATTTTTGCAAGGTGGAGGAAATGTAAGAATTCTTACAAATATTCAGGTCCATTTCTCTTGGAGGAACTCTACCCAAACTTTATATAACATTGTGGTCTGAAGTGATGTTTCAATCCCTCCCAGATTTGCAAACTTCTACTTTCATTTTCTCTTTCCTTCTTGTAGTTGCTTAAAATTAAAGTCTTAGCTACAGAACTACTATAGATAACATCACACAAATACTTAGAGAGCTGAATGGACTCAGTGATGATAGAGGTATTTTCCAACCTTTAAGACTCTATAATTATATGATTCTAAGCCTTACATCCTTTTCTGAGTGTAAGAGGTAACACTGAAAACTGAGCCATTGCATACCAGTTGGTGACAAAATTACATTCTTTATGTGATAGATTAACTAACCTTGAGCTGTTGGAAGTGAAGTAAAACACCAAGCAGAGCAATAACTCTGGATGCTTGTGTTACCAGAAAGCGTCCTGTAATTGCTTCCTAAAACACTTAATCATGAAATTCTTTGCTTCCTAGACTTTATGTAAGCAACAGATCATAGGTCTGCTGGAAAAAGAAACCTCAGGAAACTGCAGAGGAGTTTTACTGTTGTAACTTATGGAGCTTCTCTTCCCTTGGTGTTCATCAGGATGATCTCCTTGAGAAGTCCAAAATTTGCTTTCTTCAAGCTATGAAAATTCTTAGCTTAGCCATTCATAAGACACAAGTGTTTTTCATCACCTTTGAACAGCAGCAGATTTGGACCTGTAAATGGATGTTATCAGGAGACACTGTGTTGCAAAGGAGTTTTTCTTGTTGGTCATGAATCACACTTGAAATGCGTGAGTAATCATTGCTAATTTGACAGGCAAGCACCATTATGTTATAGAATAATGTGCCTAAAGTTACTGCAATATTAAAATGTTTGTAAAAATCAAATTCAAAACATATTCCTCTAAATGTTAAACCAAATTTTCTGCTACACTCACAAAAACAATGAATGTCTTTGTTCATGTGAAAACCCTTTTAGCAAAAATGTTAAATACGAAGTAAAATCCAAAATTAGTAGTCAGTGAGGACCACGTGTTCCATGTTTCAAATTTTAGCAGTTATTCCTGTAGTCTTTGCTTAAGGAATAAAAATAGGATAAAAATATCAGCCTAGGAACATTACTTTTCACTGTTTGACTTTTGAAGGCAAGGGAAAATATACTGTAAAACTACCTACAGAGCTACCAATTAGTGCCTGGTAAAGCACTGCATAGTGGAAATTACTTGCAGGATGAGGGAGCCAAATACTTGTACAGATCATATTGATAAATAATGTACCTCAGCAGCTTCCTGTGGTGTTTAATCTTAACTGTTGCGAAATGTTTTCCATAACTGTATGAATAAACCACTTATTACACACAGTAAAGAGTATTTCGTTATTTTCTGCCCTGCATTTGCTATGACAGATCATGTAGCACACCTCACCTCTGGAAGAGAAGAAATGGAAAGCCAGCAATGCATGCCAATCACTCTTCCTTCAGAGGTGGAAGGACACGTTTAAATGGTACAATCTTAAACAATACTATATGTCTCTTAGAGAATCAGGAGTGGACTGGACCAGGGAGGTTTCTACTGCCATACAGAAGGTGTTTCTGTAATTCAAAGGGAGTCTCAGCTGAGGCCACAAGGGGCACCCAGAGCCCCCCAGACATCTGCTAAGAGCTTGAGGATTATTCACTAGCATCAGAAGCACTGCAGGTGGAATCTTTCTACACAAGGCAATCAAGGATTTGCAAAAGATTATTTAAATGAAAACCATAGAGTCATAGACTGGATTGGGTTGGAAGGGACCTTAAACATCAGGTAGTTCCGACTCCCCTGCCATGGATAGGGACACCTTGCTCGAGACCACATTGCTCTGTCCCATCCAACCTGGCTTGAACTCTTCCAAGGATGGGGCATCTGAGCAATCTGTTCCAGTGCCTCACCACCCTCATAGTAAAGAATTTCTTCCTAATGTCTAAACTAAACCTACTCTCAGTTTGAAGTCATTCCCCCTTGTCCTGCTACGTGCTCTTGCAAATAGTCTCTCTCTGTCTTTCTTGTACGCAGAGCGTTGCAATGCACACTTCAATGTATTTTTTTCTCCAAGCTGGTAGGATGGCTTGTACCATCTAAATTACGATTTTTATTTTAAGAAACCAAGCAAGGATTTTTTGTTTGTTTTGCTTTGCTATGCTTTGTTTTTTTTTATTGGAAGGTGCTGTTTTTAGTGGTTTGCAATTTTGCCATGTTTAAACATAGAAGTGAACCTATGGATGCTGAGTGTTTGCCTCTGAATATCTTTGGTTTGCTTAGTGATTTTTCTATCTTTTTTTTTTTTTTAACCTCAAAGGAAATATGTTGAAGGGAAACTGAAGCCATGCAATTCTGAGGAATTTCAAATTATATGTACTCTGGCAGGTCTTTGATGATCCATAGCTGAATGTAACTCAGTTCTGAAATATTGTCTTGTTTTAACCTGTCAGGTAGTGAAGCACCATGCAGCTGCTCTCTCACTCACCACCCCAGTGGGATGAGTGAGAAAATAGTGAAGAAAAAAAAGCGCAAAAAGGGTAAAATTCTTGCACTGAGAGAGATAGTTTAATAGGACAGAAATTATTCTTGTGCACCTCCAGGCTGCTTACTAATAGGGTGGGGTGAGAGGCAGAAAAGGCTTTGACTTTGTATAAACACTTCTTAGCAACAACTCAGACATCTGTGTTTAATCAACAGTAATCACCTCCTGAGTCCAAAACACTTAACTGTATCAGCTACTAGGAAGAAAATTAACTCTATTCCAGCTGAAAACAGGACAATATCCACCCTCTATACCACTTCCATCATGGCCAGGTCCCAACATTTCTAATATATCCTTTCCTGTCTTTTGATATATACATACAAGTTTAATTCCCCTAGTCTACGTGCCATTCCTCTAAAATGTCCATTGAGATAATTTTGTCCATGACTTTGGGCTCCATCCATCATAGTAGGCCTTACGGGCAGGAGATGGTGTGTGGTGTTGGATAGTTACATGCTGAAGCCAGTTCTGGTTGTGTCATTGCTGTGCTTGTCCAGGTCTTTGCTGCACTTTGCCCAGAGTCATCAAAATTCATTTTTCATTAATCTGGGCAATTCTTTCTGTCATGTCATTGATAGAGATGCAGCAACTGTAGTAGTGATGACATTCAGCATTATATAGCAATTAACATAATACAATTCAAATAATTGGCTATTCTTACCGGAATCAAATCCCCTTGAGGGACATACTGGACTTCCCCATCCTTACTTATTACCCACCAAGTGTACCCAGGTCCTTGAGCAAAAGCAATCTCACAAATGTGATTGCCTTTGCCTGAAGCAAGAATAACTTAGACTGCTTTCCCCAGCATATTTCTATGTGCACTGCAGTGACTTTATTCCCTTCCATAGTATGTAAAAATTTTGGCTGGCTAGGGCCAGCTCAGTTGACCGACTTGACTAATCAGGTGGCTCTTGCTAAACGTTTGAAGGTCCCACCACCCATATCTCTCAGTGTAGTCTTTAAAGTCCATTTTACCATAACACCATAAAGTATCATTTGATTTTCCTGGAGGCTGGTGCATGATAAGGGATGTGATATACCCACTCAATGTTCTGTTCTTTGGACCAGGTGCCTATGAAGTTGTTTTGGAAATGAGTCTGATTGTCTGAATCAGTTCTTTCTGGGGTGCCATGTCACTATAAATCTTGTTTTTCAAGGCTCAAGATAGTGTTCTTGGTGGTGGCATGGGATATGTTTCCAGCCATCTGGTGATTGCTTCCATTATTGTAAGCACACGGTGCTTGCCTTGGAGGGTTTGAGGGAGTGTGATGTAGTCAATCTGCCAGACCTCCCCATATTTATATTTCAGCCATTGTCTTGCATACCAGAGGCTTTAACTGCTTGGCTTGCTTGATTGCAGAACATGTTTCACGTTGATGAATAACCTGTGCAATGGTGTTCATGGTTAAGTCTACCCCTAAATCATGAGCCCACCTGTGTGTTGCAAATCTTCCTTGATGGCCTGAAGTGTCATGAGCCCATTGGGCACTAAATCATCTATCCCTGCTGTTCCCAGCCCAGATTCACCTGAGCCACTTCAGTCTTAGCAGTCTGATCCACCTGCTGCTTGTTTTTATGTTTTTCAGTGGCCCAGCTCTTGGGTACATGAATGTCTACATGATGTATTTTTAGAACCAGCAACAATTTCTTGCCATAATTTAGCAGCTCAGATTGGTTTACCTCTGTGCTGTCAGTTGCTTTGCTTCCATTGCTGTAACCCCCTGCACAGGGCATTTGCCACCATCCATGAGTAAGCATAGAGATAAAGTATTGGCCACTGTTCTCATTCAGCAATATCTAAAGTCAGCTGAGTAGCTTTCACCTCTGTAAACTGACTTAATTCACCTTGTCATTCAGCAGTTTCTGTGACTTGTCATTTGGGACTCCACACAACAAATTTCTGCCTTTAATGTTTTCCTACAATATGACAGGACCCATCAGTGAATAGGACATATTGCATTTCATTTTATGGTACTTCATTATACTGTGTTGCCCCTTCAATGCACCCTCTAAAAAACCTACAATGCCCATGAAAACTGGTGTTTCCTTTTTGCTGGTTGGTGGAGACATTGCTGTTGTCCTGTTAATTGCTCCATTGGGATCTGATAACGTCCATTTTGCCATTTTGCTTGTAAAAACTGGATTTCCTGTGCAGATCCATTGACCTTTGTTATATAGCAAAACTGACTTTCAGAAGGATTTGGACTATTGCCTTTCCCTTCTCAAAAACTTCTTCTGATGTGTTGCCCCACACAATAACAACATCATTTATTGCAAGTGTTCCAGAGATTCACCCTGTTCCACTGCAATCTGGATCAGTCCATGCCAGATGATAGGGCTGTGTTTCCATCCCCAGAACTCTCAATTCCAGATGTACTAGATGACCCTTCAAGTGAGAACAAATTGTGTCCTGCACTCTGCTGCCAAAAGGATAGAGAAAAATGCATTAGCTTGCTCAGCTTCCATAACCTCTAACTCCAAGTTACTGGCCCCATTATCCCAACATCAGAGCAGCCAGGTGACAATGTGATCACCTGGACAACGCTGCAATCTTTTCACATATCTCACAGCTCACACAGGAATAGGGATTGAGTAGTTACTGCCTCGTTTATGAGTTCTACCTCTTCCTTCTCCACAGACAGTGTCTGCCTATCTTCCTCCCCCTGTTCTCATGGTAGCCTTACATGGGAGCAGCACAGGGTGGGTTTTTCCTGCTTTTTTAAAAATAATTTTGCTTATAGTAAGCAGCCACTCTCTTGTATGGAAATGAAAGTACAATTAATAACTGATACATTTTTGCCTGCACAGAAAAGACTGAATTAAGATTTTATAGATAAGTTTCTTTTCTGAGTACTCTCAAACATTTGTTATTTGCAATCTTAGCACATTCTGATATAACGATTTGCAGTGTTAATTTTATGTAAGTGATTTGGGCTGATCTTTTGTTTATCGCTGTAGGTTGGTCATAAATGTATAGTGCAGATTGAAAGAGCATAAAACCAGATCTCCCTCTAGAGAAAGCTTTGTTTTGTTTCCGTCTTGAACTTTAAGCAAAACAATATGAAAGCTTGGAGAAAACCTGACTTCTTTCAGTAAAAATTCCACAGCAGTGACTACAGGCCTGGAGACAGGGGATTGCCAAGAGGTCTGTCCATGTAAGGGTTGGTCATGAGCACCTTAATTAGAATTCCTCTTCAACTGTTTGCTATATATATATTAAAGAATGGGATTTGATTCTTTTTCTTTTCTTTTTTTTTTTTTTTTTTAATTTAAGTGTGAATGTTTTGTAATGCACCTAAGGTGAATTGAGCCAAACATATGTCTCCAGCAGACATAGAAGTGAAATACTGATCCAGGAACAAGTTGTAGTCAAGGAGGAAGCTGCAGTGACATTCTAACCTCCACTCCAACAAAACAGTCGATGTGTGAGCTTTTGCTAAGCTGAACTAGCTTAGAATCAAAGTGTTTTCTCTGAATTTACTGTAATGATGGGAAGGCTTATATAGTGTCAAAAATATTACTTCACTACATTGGCAATTTTACCTGCTAGGATGGGTAATTCTGAAATCCATATAATGTTTGTTTGGTGTGACTAATATTAGTGTAACAGATTTTTACACAGAGTAAAAAGCAGAGTTACATTGTGTTTCTATAAATAAACCTAGAGTATTAAAGGTGCTTAATTTGTCTCAGTGTTGGTAATGAATTCAGAGATCATTTGCAGTATTGAGTAACCAAGAGTGCACCTATATCAGCTTTTTAGTGGATGTCAGGTCCCTAGAAACAGCTTCTTTGCTCTACAGATCTGTTGCTATTACAGGAGGCTACATGCTCATGTCAGTGCCAATGGGTACCATGACACATCTTTGTGCAAGATGAATGAGGGAGAGTGGAACAGGTAAAGGCAAGGAACAGGAACTGAGACTTCCATTTGTTTTGCGTTCTAAACTTTTTTTTTCTCGAAAGGATATTGATTTATTATGTTTTGTTCTGGTTTGGGGTTTTGTTTAGGGGGTTGGGGGGATTTTTGTTGGTTTTGGTTGGGTTTTATTTTGTTTTGCTTTTTTTTTAATGGGGAAAAGTAGTGCTGGAGTGCTTTTCCTCTAGAACTAATGACCGTTCTCTCAGGTATTGGGGAAGGGATGGAGGAGAAAAAGTTAGTTGAGATGGACTGCTGCTTTAAAGCTTTTTTCTTAAGACAAAATGTACTAGAAAAAAGCAGCAAAAATAGAAAAAGCCATTCTTGTCTCAGGTGCTGGAAAGACGTAGGCAGAACACATGGTGTCATCAGCTGCTCTGTGATGTGGTGAACCTGTAGCAGGATTGGGCTGTTGAGACTATTATTGTGTTACCTCATTTGTCACAAGTTCACAGAAGTGTTTCTGTGTGGAAAAGATGGCCTTGCATGTCAAAATGAGACTCTCAGAGGGGAGAGAAATAGGGAGCAGTACAAACCAGATATCTCTCAAGACTTGCTCCAAGCTTTGGCCAGATGTCATGGGTATGGTAGTAAAATCTGCATCCACCTCTCTGACAAAGCTTACTGGGACAGTGTTCCAAAGGTAGGAGATTGCTCACTGTCCTAATGGGTCTGTGACTCTGGGGAATTTTGAAACATGTGGCAGGGAAGGCTGTTCACCCTCTGAGTCCACTTGCTTCCATTGTTTTGCTTCCCAACTAAATTCTTCTCCCACTCCTCCTGCTACCCCAAAACAGAGATAAATTAGTCTAAAATAAGGTACAATTTCTTTCTTATCTTTTGGTTCTTTTATTGTTATTCCCTTGTTCACCTGTCACAATTTTTATTCCTTCTGTCAAAAGTATTGCTTTTTTTTTTTCAGATTGGATCTGCTGTCCTACTCCACTTTTGTGCCTTAATCCAACATTAGGATGTTGGGATGCATTATGAATCTTCACACAATTTTCGGGAGTGCAATCTGAATAATACATATCTTATGAATAATGTGGTGATGATTGTATTAACTAGGTGTGTCATGAAGTTCTAGTGGTCAGTCCTTTGCAGTTGTGTTTTTAACTTTAAGGATGTGAATGTCTCATCTAGGATAGACATCTCCTAGTCACAGACATTTAATATGGGAATACAGTCTGGTTTTCTGGTCAAGAGATATGTATGCTGCTGAATCTGGAGAATTTCTGTACTATCCTTGGATCCATTAAAAACCTAAGAAAATGATATTCCAAAATGACATATTCATAAGGAGGCACTTAAAACCCTAAAGCTAGTTGGTAGGAACATTTCTTTCCAAGCTCTGGTCTGTGAACAGCTCTCATGCCTGCCTGTCTCCTCAGTGAAGGTTTATCCATCAGTATGGCCGTGATTTGGACATGAAACCTTCACTGCATTCATGAGCCTCATTTTTGTTCCCCCACTTGCTCTTTCCACCTCTTCTTTTGCTCTCCTGTCCCACTGTGTTCTTTCTGGTACTTTGTCTGTCATGATATTATAATAAAGAATTGGCTCTGGAAAGAAAGTTCTGGGCAATAAAGCCTCTTTTTAAAAAGCCACGTGCATAAGGTAAAAATAACAAAAACTGTCAAAAGAAGCTGTTAGTGTGAATGCATTTATTTTATCTTTGGTGGCAAAGCTTGACTCAGCTCCAGGACTTCAGGATTACAATAGTCAGTAATTTCTATATGAGTAGAACATCTATTTCTCTTTTAAAAATATGGGACAATCTGAACCCCAGCTTGTCAGTTGCTTTCACATGAGTTTGGGGGAAAGAAAAGAAGAAAAAGATAGGTGAGCTATTTTTGAACCATTTATCAGTCAATAATCCAAGTCACTTGCAGGAATGGGGTTAAAGCATATAGCAGCATAAGTGGATACAGTGAAAACTGCAGCTTCTTCTGGGTGGTGCTGATACAGACTGGGCTAGAAATTTTGACTTAGAGCCATATTCCTGGAGGTAAGAGGAGTAGTGGGGCCATTTCACAGGTAAGGAGAGACAGCATGGGAGG
>NW_008649879.1:140820-147283 GCF_000695815.1 Acanthisitta chloris
TTGTCAGTTTATGAGTTCCCAGTGCCAAGGACTGGGCTCCCCTGGCATCCCTGGTGCTGCACAGCCTCACTGCCCAGCTGTACTCACATAGCCAGTGCTGAGCTGTGCAAACACCACAGGTGGTCGCCCACATCTACTGGGGTGGAAGAGCCACTCACATGACTGAAATCAGGAGCTGATCTGTGGGCTGGTTCTTCTGTTTGGAGACCCTTGCTGGGAGGAGAGGAGATGCTACGGAGATGTGATTCATTCCTGATAAGGAGTGGGTGAAACTCAGGCAGGCAGAAAAGCTGTGATTCAATGAACCTCCTGAACAAAGAGAGGACAGGAAGAGAGCAACCAGCAAGGGTGCCTGGAGAATGGGTTAGTGTATACCATTGGAAAAAATATACCAATGTGTTCCCTTGAAATAAGTTTTTTGGAGGCAGTCACAGTTCATTATAAGAAAACACCCAAATGTTGTAATAAAAATATCTTCCTTAGTGCATTAAGACATTTCTTTCTATAATTTCCTTTATTTGCTAGATAATGGATTGATTCAAACATCATAAGAAAAGCTGCAAAGTAAGAATAAATACATCACCTTATTAAAAAGTATATTGAAATATTTTTCAAAATTTGCTCAGAATTATATTTTCTCTAGTGCTGTAAATTCATCATTTGGATGCCTGCAGGATTAGGGCAAGAAATGAGCAGAGAGAAATTATATAGCATGCTGCCAGCTTTAGAGATGCTGGGTGGGATGAATTAGGTGGAGAAACAAAATCCAAAGCTGAAGGTCTTTTCAACATCTTTAAAAAAAAGAAAAGCTGGTAAAGAAGGGTAAGATGGAATGTGAATAATAAATAAATAATTAAATAATAAAAATTTAAACACTTGGACTTGTTTACTTACATTCCTCCCACCCTGCTACCTTTTATCTGTAGCTTTTCTTTTCAAGTACTCAGTCTCTCTCAATTTCATGAGCAGAGATGACAGACTGTGCAGAGTTTTATGGTTATTTCAGGGGTTTGGCATGGTCTGAAGAGCTGTACTTATGAATTTCAGTGCAACATCAGGCTGCCAGAGGGTGTGCTCTCCAGGGCACAGATTATTAGCCCTTCATTTTTTGCTTTGCTGAGCCTATTCTAGATATTATGCATGGACAGACAAGGGCTGCATTCTGCCATGCTAAGGCCCCAGTTGACAGGGTGCTGACACTGTGGCACTGCTGCATGATTACTCTTGTGGAGCTGGCAGATTCCAAGGAGTGCTGATAAGAGTCGAGTATGGACTTAGTTTGCTGGGCATGGGAATATGATGTGGGTCCAAAGAGGTTTGTCTGGCTTTTTCACTCACTGTGTATCCAGCCCTACCCTAATTGCACTATATGTATTCTGTTTCAGTAATGTGAATTCATTTATTGCTAAATGCGTTTTCATTTCAGGATGACAAATACATTTTGGGACAGTAATTTAGGAAGTAGTTGTATAGAATTCATATGTGGGAATCAAGATTAATATTAACATGTTCATGCATTATATTGCTTTATATTTCAACAAAATCAGCAGACATTTCTTAAAGAACCAAATACATATAAATTATTTATTCATTTGCTCAGTTCTAGATGAAAGTGTCCTGAGCTTTCCTCCAAGGTCTCTGAAAGCAGTAATGATAGACAGGACACATCAGGAAAGAAAACTAGGAGGTCAGATGAAACTGTAAATTTTACCTGGTAGGGCGTATCCCATTATTCACAGGCATAGCTGTTAACTTGAGGAAGAAATGTCCTGCATATACTTCAATATGAGGCAAGCAGATGAAGCAGGTGGATTATTATCATAGGTCAAGTTATATGATGTGCAAATATGTTTGGAACTTGGAAGACTTCCCCTGCTTTCTCATATTTATGACAACAGGTTACTCTCAGTTTTGATCAGAGAAGCTACTGATTTAGTGAATTTCTTTACGTTTCCTCCATTTTTGTAGGCTGCTTCTTTTGAAATATATATATAACTAATATAATAAATTATATTTTAATTGAAAAGTCTGTTTGGAGAGTTCATGCAAATCACTATAGAAATCACAGGGACACCTGCCATTTGCACAGTGCACAGGGGTGAAAATTTACAGGTGCTCTAAGTTAACTGAGAAAATCCTGAGTGAAGAGTCCCAGGTTTGTATTCATGAACTGAAAGTTTTTATTTAGGAAACAGTTGCTATTAAAATGCTTCATTTTAAAATTACTTTGCATGTTTAGAAAGTCTTTCAGTGAGTTTTCTGAGCATGTTAGCCCATGCTGAGAACTCACCTTCCTGTGAGCATTTTGGAAGAAAGCTTTTCTTTGCTTTAAAAAAATGTTGCAAAGCACACTGGTATTTTGGAAGAAAGCTTTTCTTGTTTTTTAAAAAAATGTTGCAAAGCACACTGATATTGCAGTTAGAGCATTGATTTTAGGATCTATACTGTAAATGTAAATGATGTACTGTAATGATGTAATGTACTGTAAATGATGACCCATTTGCAGAAACCTCCGAGCTTAGCAATCTGGACGTCATGGCCTTTTTTGTCTGCATTCAGTAATGCTTTCTATTTTAATCAAAACAGTTATGGTGGCAGACTCCACACTTGGGCTTGGGATGTGGAGCTATTTCGTCAAGGCATCCT
This sequence comes from Acanthisitta chloris, assembly GCF_000695815.1. Taxonomy (NCBI): domain Eukaryota; kingdom Metazoa; phylum Chordata; class Aves; order Passeriformes; family Acanthisittidae; genus Acanthisitta; species Acanthisitta chloris. The sequence continues at coordinate 143,467 of NW_008649879.1, forward strand.
GTTCTCACATTCGAAGTAGAAACTCAGTGCAAGCATTGCTAAAAACACATGAGGAAGCTGATTTGGATATTCTCTATTCAGGGCATGAAAGTGTTGGAAAGAAGTTTCTTCAGAGCATGGAGAAATAAAGTCTGTGACAAAGGTTAAAAGGGAAAAATTGTGATGAGCAGCCAGGAGTGAAGGTTGCTTGGTGGCTGTTTTAACAGCAAAGCCCTGAGTACATAGGCAAGGGTGCAGTGAGTCAGTGATACCTCAGGAATAGCCTGGGAAACACCTTCATGTGGGAAGAACCCTGTGGGAGTCTGACAAAACCTCTGATTAGACAGGTAGTGTGGTTTTGGACAGCCACCATTGCTGGCACACAGGACATCCCCAGTCTGCTGTGCTAATAAGTGTGCTTCGGTGTCTTCACACTGGAGTTAGTAGCTGTAGGTTGGGTTAAACATCAGCTTGGCTGATCATTGATGTGGGTACAGTAATGACACATCAGTGTTCAGTGGTGCATGTTTCTGATGAGCCACGTGCAAACTGTGGAGGCCACAACATGGAGGGCACAGCAGAATTTATTAACTGAAAGTAGTGTTGTTTGAGGAAAAGTTGAAGGGTGAAGTATCTGCATTCCCACTAACTTCTCCTTTGCCAGCTGCATTCCAGTCTTTGAATACTTCTCTAAGTACATCCACAGAGCTACTGATGATGTTGTGAGTTTTGTATCTGAGCATTGCATAGACATAAGAAAAAGAATGGATTAAGAATGGGACACTTTAAAACGGTATTTAAGAGGAAAGACAAGGATTTTCCCTCCTTTTTTTTCCTGAAATTAGTTTTTAAGATGACCTTTTACAGTTCTAAGAGCTGTATCTTATTCCTTTATACTCGGATTGTTCTTTTTCTGTTCACTTTATTGATTCTTACGCAGGTCTCCTAAACCTGGACCCCGTTTCATTGGCTTCAGTAAGGGCTGGTACTATTTGCAGAGCCAGAATCCAAATTCAGCTTTCCTGGTCTTTGCAGTCCCTGTTGGGCTCCACTGTGTTACTTCTGACTGTGGGAGGCTGAAAGTATGAGTAGCTTACTCCCTCTGGATGGTCTCAGGGAATCCAGTATCTGACAGTGTGCCCAGGTGCAATTGTTGTGGCTTGAGCAAAACTCCATCTTCAGGAATGAGCCTAGCTGCCCTCAGTTGTTTCAGAAAGATCAGAACTATTTCTGCTTTTAATTTCTTTACTTTGTTAGCTTATTTTAGAGCTTCCTAGAAATGTTATTCTGCTGTAGTTTATAGAAATAAGTCTACTTATGCTCTCATCATTTCTCCATGGTACCTGACTCCTGTTTTCAGAGAAAGTAGGAGTCTCACAGGATAATCCAATCCTGAAGAAAAACCAGCTACTGTTGCCAACATGAACTTGAGGCTACAGAATGCAAGTAGAGCAGTGCTTGAGGGAAGTGCAGTGTCATTTGGAAAGCACAGAAACTAATGAGTCACTTCTTTCAAATAGAGGCTTTCCCCAAAGGAAACTACTAGGACAACTAGCTGGTGTTTGTCATTTTGTACACCTCATTTAAAGTAATCTGTATCTTGATTTTGTAAAGGTCAGGAGAAGAGGAGAAACTCGTACGAGTTGAAAGCAAAGTTTTGGTTTTGGCATTTCTTGTTTCTTTTGCCTTGCCCATAGTGATGCTGTTCAACTTCACAGGCAGTCTTTGCCTCTCAGGAAGGACGTATTGCAAAGCACCTATCTTCAAGTGGGGGTTGGTCTCTTCTCCCAGGCAACCAGCAGGAGGACAAGAGGGCACAGACTCAAGCTCTGCCAGGGGAGGTTTAGGTTGCATGTTAGGAAGAGGTTTTTTTCAGAGAGAGTAGTCAGGCATTGGAATGGGCTGCCCGGGGAGGTGGTGGATTCACTTATCCCTGGACATTTTCAGGATGAGACTGGATGTGGCACTTAGTGCCATGGTCTAGTAACCATGGTAGGATTGGACTCGATGATCTTTGAGGTCTCTTCCAACCCGGTTGAGTCTATGATTCTATGAAGTGTATTAACAATGTAAGCCAAGAGATACAGTAAAAGACAATCCTGAGAACAAGGATGAATTTTTGATCTTGTTGAGCAAGGGAATCATAACTTCTTGCTTGTGAAGAATTAGAGAAAAATGCAAGTTTGAGAAATTCCAAGCCTCCTAAGAAAAAAAATAATGCTATTGATAACTTTGAATATCATTCTTTAGTAGTCAATCCCTAGACAATTAATTATGAAAAGATGAGCTGCTTTAATAAGTATCATGTCATATTATTTTGGAAAAAGTCTTTGATAGTATCACATATTATTTTGGAAAAAGGTTTTGATAACGTCACATAGAAATCAGTCAATTTAGAGAAGATGGGAGTTAACAGGAAAAATTCAAATAAGAAATGGATGAGGGATATGGAGATCATTTGGGAATGCTACTAATAGTTGCTGAACTACATGCATAAATATGCAAGTGAATAAGAGCTTAGATTAAAATACAGCAATATATTCATTGCCATTGCTGTTTCAAATTGGAGGAAATCTAGAATAGTTAAGTCAGAAAGACACTATGATTAGTTGCCTCATTTTTCGGCAAACTTTGTCATAAAAGTCTTGTTCTTTGCAAAATTAATTATTTTTGTAATTTACTTCTAAGTAAGGAAAAATGGTGTCCAAAAGGTCAAGAAACTCTGATACTTGGTTTGTTTCTGTGGGCAGTATTATGTCTTCTTGTTACCCTGCTGGTTTATCTTAATTTTTTTCTCTCCTACAGTGCATATGAACGGGCTTCATTTTCTTTCTCTTGTTTCCACCACTTCGTCTTTTCTTTCCAGTAACTTGATTTGTGGTTGAGAATTGCTTCAAATGTAACACTATTTGTGTAATTTATCCATTTCTAATACAAAGTCAGAAATAAAGAAGCAAATGGATTAGCAATTTTTTCTCTTTCAATGGAATAAAGACTGCTATTAATAACTAATTATCATATGCATTTGGGCCTTCTAGAGCTATTATAAACTTAGATTCCACACTAGATGTTAGAACAGAGTACTTGTGTAAACAGTCTCACAATTGAATAGGCACTATATGTATGAATGTAATTTTCAGTATTTAATTAGATGCCTCCAAATTTAACCCTAAAATTCATTCTTTTCCTCAGTGGGGATCTCTGCAGCTTGGAGGAACTTGTATTCTGTTTTCTTTCTTTTCCAGTTCAGGGGTCAGGAAAGAAAGTAAAACTCTTATAAATAAATTAAGTACATCACTGATCAGATGAACATTATGCCTTTAGGTGAGAGTAATTTGCTCAAGTTTTTTGTCACATGTCTTTTATATAGCTGATATTTGCTTCAAAGTAATTTTAAAAACATTTTTCCTGTCTTAACAGGGTCAAAGGTTTCTTATTTTTCAAGCTGAAATAAATTGGTCAAGCTATGACTTTTCCTTTGGAATGAACATTTCAAAGAGATATTTGCTAAGATTTTCAGTAGTCATTTAGCTGAATTTTACAAGAAAGAATGAAATAGCAGTGATGGGCAGCTCATATTAAATGAACAGGAAACAAATATCTATGTAACAGGTGTAAAAGAACAAAACAGATTAACTGAATGGGTTCAGTTGAATGTGGTATCGCTTACTTTTATTTTGTCCTTTTTCCTTCCCAACCAAGTAACTCTGAGTCTTACCTGATACAACTAATTCTTCCATCTACAATATTACTCCGTGTTTAAAGATTATAGACCAACCCAAACCCTAGTGGAATCAAGGAAATGAAAAACAATGTCTTCAATATCTTGTCTCCTGCT
>NW_008649879.1:147293-150516 GCF_000695815.1 Acanthisitta chloris
TAGATGATGAACTGTAGGTTTGCTTAAAGTAGGAACTGCATCAGTGTGGAGTAACTCTCTGGCATGAATATTTCTGAACTTTGCAGGGTTCTGAAAATATTTCTAGTACATCTTGTCTAACACTGAATTATAGTCAGCTCCAGGCTAGGAACAGGTAATACTTATATGGCCTCTGGAGCATCCCAAAAGTGAAATTAACTCTCAGGTCCAAAGACTTGTGCTAAGTTTCTGGCTAATATATTGAAACAGTGGAGGTATGCTCTCTCCAGTCATCCATCAATTCCAGCCCTTGAACAGGTCTTCATAAGTTATTGGAAGCCACTTCTGAAAGATAATCCTGTAGCCTGTATAATTCACTATGAAAGGCTTCCTGCCCTAAGCTGTAAATCCTCATGTTTTTGGACAGCTCTTCTCTCTGCCAAAACCACCTGAATATGCCCTTGTTGTGGATTTTTTTTGTTTCCCTTTGCACCTCTGACTGCATCATTCCACCTGTGTTATTTAATGGAAGAAATAAGCACTTAAATCTTCCTGTTAGGTAGTTTTCAAATCAGATGTAGAAATCATGTGTTATTGAAGAATATTAACTTTTGACTTCTTAAAGGTTTACACTTTTCACAGCTCCTCTAAAAAATTAGAATTCAGAAGCAAGAAAGGATACTTTGTGACTGATTAATTTCTTGATTCTCTTAGAGTGTGATGCATGGATTGCTCATCAGTTTTATGGGGTAATGTATCATGCCACTTATAAATATCTCATTATCTTCTCTATGCAAATACATGTATCAGAAATACAACAGTTGAATGCATGTGGGATTTATATTTCCCTAGAGAAAAGTAAAACTTCAGACTCATTATAGCTTCCCTAGAGCCAGTTAGTTGCATACCAAGTGTCACCTGGCTTGCTGAGAGTTTCTTCTAGGTTCTGGTCAGCAGTAAATGTATCCTAGTCAGGGTGTTAGGCAAGTATTCACCTTGGTCATAGGCAAATTAGTGTTTTTTCTATTCTTGATCAGAATTTCTCCTTTGCTTCGTTTTACTATATCATTAAAGTTGAACTAATACACGAGGGAAAAGCAATGCATTCCTTGTACAGCTCGTTTGCACAAGCCAGAGCCATGCAAATGACTTTAACATTCCTGTTATTTTGGTACTACTAATTTTCATCCCAAATATTCAGTAAATACATGCTTAATCAAAACCAGAGGAATAGTAACTTAGAGAATGGGAGATTTTGGCAAGAACGACTGGAAAAAACTTTTCTGGAGAACCAATAATTTCACAGAGACATTTTTGATTGTAACAGTTATTTTCATAGAACTGCCACCTCAGTAACAATCAGAAATTATCAAGTAGTAGGAATTTGTAGGAAAAGAAGAGAAAACTAAAAAAGAACGAAGCGTGTGTCTATATGTCTGTGGTTCACCCATATCTTGAACACTGTATTCATATTCCCTCTTCTCAAAAAGGTCACACTACAGAAATGGAAATATTCAGGAAAAAACAGCGAACAACAGTCAAAGGCAGGGAACAGCTTCCATACATCTATGGCTTGGTGGGCTGGCCACATGTATTAGGTTTACATGGCAAGGTTTTGATAGTGGGGAGAACTGCAGGGGTAGCTTCTGTGAGGAGATGCCACAAGAAGCAGGCTGTCCCTCTACTGCTTATGGAGGTCCACAGGGCAGCAGATATCCACCTGCAGCCCTTGGAGAACCCCATGCTGGGGCAGGTGGAGTACCTGAAGGAGGCTGTGACTCCATGGGAAGACCATGCTGGAACAGGCTCCTGGCAGGACCTATAAATAAATTTCCCAAAGTCAAGTTTTGCCCATGACATTAACTGGAATGTGATCTCTCCCTGTCCTTATCTCTACCCATGAGGGTTTTTTTATTATCTCTCTTGTCCTTTTTAGGGGGAGGGGAATGATAGAGCAGCTTGGCGGGCACCCAACGACTAGTCAAGGTCAATCCACAACAGATGACACAAATAGATGACATGGAGATGGGGAACATGGAGGAGACAGGCATATAATAGCTCTAAAATCATGAATGCCTTGGCAAAAGGAGACAGTGTTGTAGCCCAGTCCCTCAGGGACAGCCTGCTCCAGCACAGGTCCCCCACAGGATCACAAGTCCTACCAGGAAACATGGGGTACTCTCTCCAAGGGTCACAGGTCCCTGCAGCAGCCTGCTCCAGCACGGGCCTCCCATGGGTTTTCAGCCTCTTTTTGGGCATCCACCTGCTCCAGTGTGGGTTTCCTTCACAGGCTGCAGGTAGATCTCTGCACCCCCATTGACCACCATGGGCTGCAGGGGGACAGCTGCTTCACCATGGTCCTTGCCACGGGCCACAGGGGATTTGCAGCTCTAGTGCCTGGAGTGCCTTTTCCCTCTCCTTCTCCACTGGCCTTGGTGTCTTCAAAGTTCTTCTCACATATTCTTGTCTTCAATACATGAAAGGAAAGACATGAAATTACCTCAGACTCTGAAGAACCTGTTTTCAGACAGGTATTTTGGGGGCTGGTTTTTGCAGTATATTTATTTTGTGTTTTGAATTATAATCTGTTTTGGCTTGGAAAAATTCTTACAACACTGCCTAAATTAACATTTCTAGTATTGATAAATAGATTAGTCATCTTGTTATTGATGAAGATAAAAGTATATCTTGCTTACTTAAAATATAAGGATCCTTGCATCAACCTTTATGAATTGTTCTTATCTAGAATCATAGAATCATTTAGGTTGGAAAAGACCCTCATGAACACTGAGTCCAACTATAAATCTAGCCCTACCAAGTCCACCATAGTGCCACATCTACATGTCTTTTAAATACTTCCAGGGATAGCGACTCCACCACTTCCCTGGGGAGCCTGTTCCAGTGCTTGACAAGCCTTTGATGGACAAATTTTTACTAATATCTAACCTAAACCTCCCCTGGCCCCACTTGAGGCCATTTTCTCTTGTCCTGATTACCTAGGAGAAGGGACCCTCTCTCAACTTTCTACAGTCTCCTTTCAAGTAGTTGTAGAGAATGGTAAGGTCCCACCCTGACTTTCCTTTTCTCCAGGCTAAACAGCCCTGGTTCCCTCAGCTCTCCTCATAAGACTTGTGCTCTAGACTCTTAACCAGCTCCCTTGGTTTAATTTTGACATGCAAATCTATTTATCATCTAAACAGTTTTGAAAATCTCAACCTGTATTTACCATTTTGAGAGCTTTGTA
>NW_008649879.1:150591-152035 GCF_000695815.1 Acanthisitta chloris
GATTTTATCCCTGATTTCTCTTAGAACTGCTTACTGTATACTAGAGAGTTCCTGCAGTTTATTACTGGTCACTTTTAAGTAACAGTAAAATATGATACAGAAGTCAGAGGTCTTCTTTACTGAGTCCCCCAAAAATTAGAATTTTAGCATGGAAATCTGCCCAATTTCTTTTACAGTGAACACTGTCACAAAGAACTTATTCTTTCCAATCCTGTCCTCTTGGGTTTTGCTTGAGTACTTTGATCACCTGTTGGCCTTACAGACTTTGGCAAACTACTTGCTGCTGATGTGTTTGAAGAAAGGTTTTATATTTAGTTCAATTCCCTTAGACAGTTGCTCTTCAAACCCTTTTTTAGGCCCTCCTAGTTATGTTTTTACATTTAATCTGCCAGAGTTCATGATAATTTAATTTCTCTTAGGTTTGACAGAGCTTCAGCTTTCCAAGGGATGCTTCTTGTTTCTAATAACCTCCCTTACCTGCTGTTCAGTCCTAATGACTTTTCTACCCTTTCTTAAAATGCTTTAAAAGTATCTGTGGCACACATTCATCAGTTCTGCTCCTTCAAAAATCTCTACACTGTCTGTAAGGTTTTAATTCTCTTAACTGCTTGTTTTAAACAAGTTTCTTCATCTTTGTGTGGCTTTACCTCTTGAAGTGGAGCAAAATTGTGGTGTATCTTTTTGGATTTTGTCGCTTCTGTAGGGATACAGAGTGTATCTAAATTCACACGTGCAGTTTTGGGCCAAGCCACATGTGATAGTTAGGACAAGGTTGAGGGAGGTGTCCCAGTTTGTGGGCTGCCTTCACAGCTGCTTCAGGATGTACTTATTGATGTTCTCACAAAAACGTGATCTCTGTGGTACATACCAGTGTGAATCTTCATAAGGGGAATTGCTGTTCCTGTGTTTCCTGCCCTTTCTGTCTCTAGTCCCTCGTGGCATAGCGGTCAGTGCTGCCATCCTATCTGGGTGGTCACTAATGTCCCATGTTCTTCTTATTTAGGCCTTGAATTTTGGTCCCTAAGGACATTGAGGCACTTGATCAGGTAGGTAGTTTGTCAGTTTTGATTCTTATCAAACTGGGCTTCTCCAGTCCAGTGACTGTTGAGAGAATGAGTGTAGACATGAGAACATGAGATGGGAAGGCAGCAGCAACAGAGTTCAGGCAAAGAGGTTCTTGCTGCAGGGATACACCCAGATTTTCTCCACAGTCAGAGAAGCAAGGGGAGTGAGTTCTTCTAAAGAACATTTAATCCTTCCTTCTTTAGAATAGGACTAGCCAGTTTATTCTGAAGTTTAGATTGGCTGCTTCTCAGTTATTTTTCCAATTACAAAATATACATTTGAGGTCTCGCTAATGAGCGATTTAAGTGCCTGAAGTATGTCTTCAGGGAAATAGAAGTCTCTGATGTACACTGACTGGTTTACCCTTCTTCCTCCTGCT
>NW_008649879.1:152055-175655 GCF_000695815.1 Acanthisitta chloris
TAATTTTTGAGGACAAAGGTCCTTAGCTGGTAGAGCTTGCAGTGGGAGGGCAACAGAAACAAGATACATTGGTTCTTGTGTTTGGTCCAAGGACCTATTTTTATATTAAATAGTTAATGAGGAAGTGAAATTCTCAGAGTAGAGACTGCTTTCCAATAAAGTAACTTTGCTCCACAACTCTCAGTCTTGGGCCAGTGCTACTTAAGCGTGGAAACACAGTTCCACGTGCCTGAAGGGTTTTGAAGTCCAGATTTTGAGGGCTAAAAATTTTATTCTTTTCAGAGAGAATGGATCACTTCTTATAAAGTGATCATCTCACATAAAGAGAGATGGATGCACAAAGATGGGAAAAAAAGGCTGAGTTGCATTTTTATACCTGATGCTTATAAAAGAACCTAATTCCCTAAGTAGCTCAGAAGAGATATGATACTAATTTAAGAGGTACATACCAGTTATATTGATTTAGCAACTGAAATCACTGGTTTTGTGTAACATCTAATGCTTAATAATTAAGTGATTTATCTGAGACTATTTCTATGAGACAGGAAGCTTTATGTGCCATTCCATTTGGAAAGGTGCAGGCGCAAAACCATCTCTGCTTTGAAGGCAAAAAAAGCTATGGTATCCCATGACAGCTGGTGAACAGCCTATAAATACATAAAAGACAGTTTCAGCAGCTGCTGGAATTTAGCAAATTTTAAATCAACTGTCTTATGCATTGAGCGATAAAACCAAAGATTTTTTGGTTAATGTCCCAAATAACGTCTTTACACATTTTGGTCAATTTCAAATTTAGTAGACATTTGATGGAGTTGTAGCATTGCTGCCTGAATTCTTTTATGCTAGGCTAGAAGCAGCTCCTTGTGGGCTTCCTAAGCACAGAGTGTGCTGTTTTGTTCTGGATCTTTTTTATGACCATACTCAGAGGAAGTACTTAATGAGTGGCAATTCACAGATTGGAAGTCAGTTTTCTGTGCATCTGACTCTGTGGACTACATTTCATAAGCAACATGATAGGGATTTAAATTATTACCTTGTAAAAAAGAAAAGTAGAAACTTTTATGGAACTTTTACTTAGCAAAAATATTAAGCTTCCGCTGATACATGTGTTCCTGTTTAACAACCCAGTAAAGCTGCTTTAACTGACAACTCCCACTACAGCCAGAATTATTCCTTATCTGCAATCTCATATATTGAAGCATTTATATTCTTTTGTTCCCTTTCATATCATGTAAATTTTCATTCTGAAGTGTCTGAGCAGCTTTCTGGAGTGCAGAAAGTAATGTGACTAGCATCCATCCTATCTATTCTTGCATCTCTTCCTTATGGGAAGAATGAGAATGGTGGAGATGCTTTGAGTTTATAAATGAAGTCAAAGCTGAAAATAGCTTTTGCAGATAGATGCCCTTTGGTTATTCAGGAAATACATTCTGATCACTTAGCCCTGGAGTAAATGATGTCTCCAGTGCAGATGAGCTTCACCCTCAGTGTCGAAAATTTCAGCATGTCGGAGAAACACTGCTGTTGGCAACACTGCTAATGTTGGCCTTTCAGTCATCCTTGCTTGAAACAATGACATACTCAAAGACAATAACTGAGACCCTGGGCAAGAATAAATACTGTGCAGAGAGCTGGTTCAGGAAGCAGAGGACAGTTTTGCTACCCAAACAGTAGAAAACGTTTGGAGGAGGTGCTGCAGCATTTTGAACTTAGTGTTTTCTAAGTGCTGAAGTCTACAAAACCAAATATGCTACGTTACCTTGCTCAGCTCAGAATACTTGATGAGATAATATGATCAGTGTCTATTGGCTTGAAATGGAAGACTTTGTTTCAGTGAAGGAAAGCAGTGTGACTGACAGGCTGATGTCACTAGTTGTGGGTGCCTCTAGCAAAAAAATTATTTCAGGCTGACTTTTAGGTCTATCCTGATAAAACACCAGCTCTAATGCCATGCTTTGGCTAAATAGAAATACTAACCAGCTAAGAAACAAGATCTAGCTTTTTTTCTAGCTAGAGGGATTCTCTTGTCTAGTATGGGTAAGTCGCAGCAGCCCAGCCATTAAAGCTAGCATAAGAATTAGAGTGTCATATTCATGTATTGTACAGTTGGTATAAATAAACAAATAAATAACATCCCTCCAAATATAAGTAATCTCTTTTGTTACACGTAAACTGTGTACTTGTTAGTTTTAACCCAGTGGGAGTTGCTTTCTTATAACCATGGCTGAAATTTGCCCCTTAGTAGTGACTGAGTCTTCATTCTTTGTAATGTAGGTCAAGAGAAGAGATTAAATGATGACATTGTTCTTGCTTACTGTGGCATCCCCCAGGATTTGGTGTGGTCCCTACGGATTGCCTTGAATCATTAATCAAAGGGTAACTGCATTGCACAGCCCACAATAAATTCTCAGCAGGCACATGCATTGACGATGCTGCACCATGAAAAAGACTTAATTGCATTGACAGTACATTTTTTTCACAGTTTAGAGTGTTTATCAAAATTGTGCTTGTAGCATCTAAAAATACTGTAATTAATGCAGCTTTTTGGCCTCTTCACACACTGTTTTCTTTTTAGTTTCTTCTGTTAAAGAAGACAGCTGTTTGCTAGGAAAACAAATTCATCTCTTTTCCTTCTCTCTCTAGCCTCCTGTTTTGTATTTGAGTGCATCAGTAGGAGGCTCACAGTTTGTTGTAAATGTTCATTCACAGTTTCTGCAGATTCCTACATTCATATTCACAAAGGCAGAATATTTCAAGATGTCCCTCATATCAAGTTACTGTTACTTCATGTCAGACATGAGGGGTAAAAAATACAGGCTTTGTTTCCAAAGGCAAAACAATGGGAATCCCCCCTCAAAAGGTATAAACCCCACTGTCCTCTAGGAGACTATGACAATTTGGATCATCCAGTTCTTCATTCTTAAATTGTTTCCTTTCATTGCTGATCTAAATGTGGCTTGTAGGTATTAACATGCAGAGAATATGATAGAATAAGAAAAGCAGATCTTTGATAACGTAAAGCATCTGCAAGAGAAGGTGAGGGAGTTGCTGGTGAGTCAGCTTGTGACAACACTAGGCAGCTGTTCCTTGGCTCGTGGGCAGGCCAGGACAGTGCTTTCCTTTTCCCTACTAAATATGCAGGCTATGAGAACAGGAAAGGACACAAAAGCACACCACATGGTTTGGGGCAACACCATGAGCTATTGCTCCTGTGCTGGGCAGTCTGTCTGTGTGTAGGGACCTGCAAGTCCATGAGAAACCCAACCTGCTTAGTGGTGAGCAGGACTGGGAGTAAGGGAGCAGCATCTGCCCTCCTGGGCAGAGAGCAACAAGAGCAAAAGGAATTTGTACTGGGAAAAGGTCTGACTTAGGTTAAATAAGATACTGGGAAAAATGTCTGTTGAGCATTAAGAAAAAGGAGACTTAACATCTGTTTTGCTTGCACGTCTACAGAAAAGTGGCATTATCATGACTCATTTTTGTCATCCATCCACTACCAACAGGTATTATAAAGTGCTCTGTTACTTCAAACATCCTCATCAGGTTTTAATATGTTCCAGTTGCTACATATTGCCTTGTAAATCTTGTGTTACGGCGAAGAAGACTGTATGTAGCAGAGCTTTGCAAGGCTGCAATTTCACTGAAATGACTATTATTACCTTATAGACTGCAATGCTAAACCTCAAGTGGTGCAGCACATGAAATCTAAGGTTAAATAATGGATTTTGCCATAACATTACACTGACTGTATACTTCTGCTGCTGATGTAGGTCTTGAAGCTCTATTAAAACAAGAGCCTATTGAAAGTCTTTTATCATACTCTGGCATAAAAGCCTGCACTGTGTACACACACAGTGTGAAGGCTCAAGAGCAAAGAGGAGGTAGAAGGATCTTGAGTTCATTAAATGCTTTCTAATTTGTGAATAAAGGCATCTGGACCCAAGCTGCCCTTACTTGGCTAGTTGGTGGTGCTTGTGAGAATGGGATCCACAACAGTTAGCAGTACCAGGGCTGGAATTAGGTGGGATACTGGTCCTGTGGTGAAGCCTACACCCACTTAAGCCTATGAACACCACAAGAAAAACAATGCGAATTAATCAGGAAAACATGCAAAGCACTAAAAAAAAAAAGAAATATAATTAAAGAATAAAAAGTGATAAGGCTTCACAGAGAAAATTAATGAAAGTCAAATACATTTTAAATAATTAAGATTTTAATGAAGGTGCATTTAAATCATTCTTTCTCCTTCAGTATGTTAGAGCAGTATTTTATATGGGATTGAACAGAGTGAACATTCCTGTATTGTACTTTTCAAAGAAATGTATTGAGCAAACAGATTATTTAGGCTCTTGGTTGCTATAATCTTCCAGAATAATTAATGTTTAATGTATCTGGAAAAAAAGATGCCACTTTCTCTTCCAGTACAAACTGCTCTTGGAAGTTCAGTTTTACAGATGAGGTTAAACTTAATGCATGCAAAATATGAGTTTTAAAATCACTGAAGAAAGAAGTTGTCCCTAAAACAGAAGATGCATGTTGTGCTGGCAGTTCTATTAATTTCATTCATTGCCAAGACATCATTAGACTGTAGTGGTTATGTCACTGCTATTAAAATTTCATCAGGACTATCTGGAAGGGGTGAAGAAACACAGACCAAACATTCTGTACTTACCCCCAGTTCAACTGTTGAAATCAACAGTGGTCTTTCCATTGCAATATCTTTTTTCTTGTATTGTGTGGTGAACAACCGGTATAGCTTATGAATTTTCCTTCATGTTTGATGTGAAAAACCATAGAAAGAAAATTATTTTGTAGCTGGAAACTATTTTCTGCTTTCACAAACTGTGGTACTGTAAGCTGTTGGATGAAAGGAAAGAACTCTCCCTTTGCATTGAGCTGCTGTTTTGATTTATGATTGTGAGCTGCTGCTGAGGCTTTCCCAGGCTTTCAGAGAGGCATCATTGTGGATGAGAACACTGACATTCAAAAACCCTCTTACCTACTGGTGCTGGGAAGTGCCAAGTCTGGCTACTGTCTCCCCCAGCCATGCACAGCTTCATTGACTTCTTAGCAGGGTCACCCTGTGTCCTTTAGCTTAGCAGAGAAAAAAATGGCAGAAAGGGAAATGTTCTCATTAAAGCTTAACTTAAATATGTATGTGGATTTTTAAATAAGTAAAGTAGCAACTTTTTAGCTAGTTGTCTGTCAGGTTGCTGTTCCACTGGTACCCCCAGACTAGGGTCAGTGAGGCAAGCCCAGGGTACCAGGGTGGCTTCAGAAAGCTGCCCACAGCCCCTGAGGATCTGTGCTGAGGGCAGATGCTCTGCTTCCAGCCCAACATCAGCTGCCTGAAAATGCCCTTACCCACAGCATGAATGCTGCATCCTCTCCTTCTCCTTTCCCCAACCCACATGTGTTAAATGTCTTCCCTGATGCAGCCAGAGGGATGCTGTAATGCCATCTCACTGCAACAGTATTCCTGGCACTATTACTGCTCTCTTAAAGAAGCAAGTGTCAAAGACATCAGGATGTAAATGATGGGTTGGGATCAGCCTGAAAGAAAAACTGCAGCTGGCAGCTTATTGGTTACAGTTTGTTCAACACAGGATCGTCTTCACACACTTTTCACTGCTGTCCATGCCCCTTCTGTGATCCAGCAATTTACAGAGCCTTTGAGAAAGATTATCGACTTCAACAAAAATACTGAAGTAAAACAGCAATTTAAGTTCAGCTGTCACTCTGATATTACTACTAGCCTCCTTCATTTAAGCAGGCTTTTGCTCTGTGCTATTTTAAAAACTCTTGCCAGCATCAAATACTAAAATAAAGGTGCTATTACTGATTTTTAAGGTGTTCAGTTACAATAACATTACAATTCTTAAAATATTCCTGCCTAATTTTACCACTGAGATGAATTTTGGGTTGTAACTCCACAGGAATCAGTTCTGGAAAAGTAGAAACCAGGGTAGGTTGCAAGCAGTTCCTATCAAGCAGCCATTCAGATAACTGCAGCACCAATTGCTTTACAAAAAGCCTAATTGTTAGTTTCAATTACTGACTCCTGCACACTGTGTCTGCTGGTATGAACATCTAATGAGAAAAAGTGATCTAAGGCTGATGTCTGTTACACTGGAAAATGGCAGGGTTTTTTTCCCCCAGCGTATGAACTTTGGACAAAGAAGTTTTAAACAACTTGCTGTATATAATCTTAGTCTGTTCTTGCTTTTAAACACAGAAGAGTAATTTTGAGTGATATTTCAGCTATCAGTAGTTTCAAATGTTGTTAAGGTTTTTATTCCTCATACAAATCATATGCTAAACTCCTTTAGCAGTCACAGTTATGGTCTGTGCTGAATGCTGTATCTATTGTTCCTTACTAGCCTAACACATAATTTTGTGTGTATGAATGATATATATGGACATCCTTAGTTATAAAAAATATAAAGATTTTAAGAAATCCATCAAACATCTACCATGACATCTCTGATACTTTATTTTTCCTTCAGTCATGGATTAATTTATGGCACAATCAGGTGATGTGTTCTTGGCAGACTGGAGGATCATTGTGAAATTCATGGGGAATTCATGTGAAGTCATATTGCTTCCCTTGAAATATAGAAATAAACTTATACCAGCACTCTTCTCTAGGGGAAAGGAAAAACCCAGACCCAAAACCAGACCATGGGGGTAAAAATATAAAAAATACTCTGGGTCCATGTCTGAAAACTGCTTTTGTCCTTGTACTTCTGTGGCCATGGGTTTTGATCCTAGATGCTGTTTATGGAGTCACAGTGTTTACCTCCTTAAAATCCAGACTGGAGATGCTTCTATCACTTTTGGATACACTGGTTAATTTTATAAACTGGGTCATTGAACTAGTGCTCCATAACCATTGGGCTAATTATAGCAGGCCACAATCCTTCCTCAGCTTCACTTAGACGTTCATATAGTTTCTGTTGTTTTGGATCCTAACGTAAGTGCATTAATCCTTCCACACAAACTTGAGCACATGTACAAACTTCTCTTGCCACTCACCCCTATTTCTGGGGCTTCACTGCCATTCTGTGTAACCAAGATTACTACAGGGCTTTCTGTTTCTGTATTTACCCCGCTCTCTTCCCTTCCCTGAGCAATTATTGGTGAGATCCAGAATGAGACATTTTTCTAATCAGAGACCATTGCCTAAAATGTTATTTTTCACCTGTCTTGCTGAATACAATACCACCACCCCTCTCCATAGACTTTCCAGGGTATTCTGTGTCTCAGGCACTCAGTGTGTTTCAAGACATCGCTAACAGCATCAAACTGTCATAACAAGCTAGGGTCATTCATTACATCTACAGTAGGACTGGCACTATAAGGCTCTCTTGGCTGCTTATACCATAATCTACTGTGTCCCAAAGGGTCAAGTGAGTGGTTCTGTCCAATCTTGAAGTCTAACTACTCCTCAGCTAGTGGAGCTGAAACTGTTGCTTTCATGTTGCTAGAGATCACCTGCTCTTGGTTTCAATGTTTGACTCTTGAGGTCGTCTCTTTCACTTCTAGAATACAGTTTTGCGAACCTATGCATGAAGGTGGTTAGTGGTTTCTTGTTCCATTTGGCTGTATCTTCTACCAGGCATTCAATTTTTAACTCCAAACTCAATTATTCTATTTCCAATGTCATCTTCATGACACAGCATTCCTGGAAAAACAAAATAACCATCTGTGCCATTCTGCAGCCAAGTCCAATTCACAGAACCACAAGGGTCTGTCTTGTTCTTACTTTCCAGGGGCCTTGCTTGTTTGTCCTCAGGCCAAATACTGTATTAGCAAGCATGATAACTGCTTGTACCTCCTACTTTTGTATATATTTGCCTTCTCCTTTTTATTAGGTTTCTTGGGCTTTCCTCCTTCCTGGACAGTCTTTCCAGGCCTGTCAGCCTGCCCTTCCAAATCTAGCTGGTTTATGTCAACAGGGTTCAAAGGACCCATAATCATGTATAATGGATGAGTGAATCCTCCAGTGCAACAATTTTGAATGTTAGCTAACCATAACTAGACTGCACTTCAAACAACATGTGACTCTGGACTCATTTGCCTTTTGTTCTTCCAAACAAATCTCTACAGATACCATTTTCAGATGCTTTAACACAGCTCTGGCTGTGTTCACAGTTCATTCCCTGTGTTTGCTGTCTCTCGTGGGTTGCACATGACCCATTTGGGGGCTGCATGGGCTGTTTCAGGCAGGTGATTATGATCAGCTTTGGTCAACTGAGGGTCAACTTGTTTTCACAAGGAGCAGTCCCAGGTGGACTGGGACCATTCCAATCCCCTCTGTGCCAGTCCTCAGGACTCCATTTTGCTAGCTGTCTTCTGGTTTGAACTGCTCCAGCCATTTTGTCTGTCATTTCTATTTAATCTTCTCAGTTATCTTAATGTAAGAGTTGTGATCCTCACCTTCCTGTCCCCTCTCTCATATTTTCTTCAGCGCCACTGTGGCATCTGCCTTAGCCTGAACCAGCTCCTGTTTTTTCTCTTTTTCCCCTCACATTGTGTGGTATCTGAAACTTCTTTCTTTGGTCTTTCCTTCCATTCTCACCATCCTCTCCTAACAGCAGCTGTTTTTAGCCCTTCCGCAGCAAAGGTGCATTCTCTGGCCTCGTACTCCCCAGCGTGATCCCCACAGCATTTGTTTTCCTCCCCTCATGCCCTGTTCTTATCTTCACAATGCTCTCACGAGCTGCCCAACATTCCTCCAGCCCAGGCCACACTCCCTGTTAACTCCTCCTTTCCCGTAAACAATCCACTCTTCCCAAGGCCCCCAAAAACTTACACAACTTCACTTAAAAGACTCTTAAAAGCCTCAGATGACATGTGTCCTGCCTGTCCTACTACCATAGAAAACATAGTAGTCTCTCTCCTTCAAAGGTCATGACTGTATTCACTGGTGGATTTGAAAACTCCTTCACCATCCTGCTTTGGCATACATGACATGGTTTATGACCTTTTTACCAACTTGGTATTCAAATGTTCTTGCTCACTGTGTGTGACAGTGATACAATTTCTATTTCTGCTCCACTCATGCTCTCACATTCTTGCTCTTATAGCCTTGGTTGTTGAGTTCCCTGCATTCTCCACCAACCAGTTACAAGAAAAATGATGCCTTTTACAGTTTGCAGGACTCACCTGGTGCAGAGTGAATGAAAGAGAACACGGCTGACTTTTAATTTCTTTTACCAAACAAAATTGAAAGACAGATAATTGTTAGCATTTCTGTTGTGCCAGGCATTTTTGGGTGTCACTTTCATGTGTTTCAATATGCACAAATACTTAAGGAGGAGGCGATTAAAGAAGAAACAACTCGCAACTGGAATCTTGCATGGTAGGTGGACTCCTTTGTACAGTGCTCATTGTGGTGTCCATGTACTGTTTTACCTTCCTGTTGTTCTTTATACAGTGCAGTTTCACAGGAAAGCACTCTTTATGTAGTCTGTTAAAGTTGGGTTTGTTGCACAATTCACTTTTCATATATTTGTGTGTATGCAGCTACATTATGTGCCAGTGAAATGTTGCTTTGTGAGGTGGCCTAAGTTTTGCAGCAACTTTGCAACCTACTCATGTCTCAAAGCATTTAGTTCCACTAATGGGCTGAGATCCCGAGAGTCTATAGCACTGCATTCTGCAGCAGAAATAGTCATGGTCAACAGCTGTGACCAGAATTTCCTGTGCCAGACATTGTCCACTTGCAGCAAAAATGAAGTGAAATTGAAGTAGTTTGTGGGCTTTTTTAGCTGCATCATGAGAATTACAACTGTGTTCCTCATTTAAACCTTTCAAATATGAACAAGTCTGTCAAGACACTGAAACTGTTAGGCAGTTTCATTGATTCTTTAGCAGATAAAAGTTTGGGATGGAGACTACAAATAAAGGCTTTGAAGTAAGAAGAAAAACATTTGGTTTTCTTCAAGTTTTGCAGTGAGATTTGCTTTACTGAATCTGGAGAGGTGTTGTCCTATAACCTACAGGGGGCCTGGTTGTGAGCATTGGCTACACAAAAGTAAATTTAAATCATGTTTTTTTATCTTGTCTGGGTGCAGTTTCCTATTCAGTTTTATCAAGATGGAGCAAACCTATGGAATTAGTGAACTGAACATAATTTCCCATGCATGGAAGCAACATCAGTATTTTATTACTTGCCATCGCAATTGTCTTTGGCTTACTCTTAGCAAATATTCTCTGCCTTGTGCTGGTTTTCAGCTGTTCCTAGTAGAACTAAAATTGTTAAGACAGTGTTTTCTGTTCTCTTGGCAGAACTGCCTGTTTTGACAAGGAATATATACTGGATTTGCCACATTTGTTTTGTGTTTTACAAATGCTTTGGTCAGCTAAACTGATTTTGTCTCTCGCCTTTTCCCCTATTGATGACAAATGTGCAATTCTGGAAGCCTGAGGCTATTCCACAACCTTTTCCCACTTGCAACTGAAATATTGGGTCTACGTTATCTGAGATTATTCCTTGCAGGTTTGGTTTGCAGGATCCCCAGGAGCCTTACTGGCATTTTTGGGAGGAAGAAACTACAATACATGTCCCAGTTTAGTAGAGCTTTCTGAGTTATGGTGGACAAAGTTTACCCATTAACCTCATTTGATTTAGAAATTCCAAAGGAATAGGAGAGTTCCTACAAATCAGATGGCTCAGTCATCTTAACCAGCTACAGATTTGTTAAAAAGTATTAGAATAAATTTTTTTTTAGCGAAAATGGGTATTAAAAAAGCACGTATTGAAATTAATGTGGTTTACTCTGTAACTTTTTAGTACCTGCTAATCTGTGAGGCTGAACATTTAAAATTCTTAGGATCAGGAATGTTGTAGTGCTGCCTATGGAGAAGGCTGTTACTTGAATGGTTGGCAGACAGTCTCTGACTTCCCTTGCATTTTTTGGTAAGTTCACCTGGAATCTCCCTCTTTCTTTTGAGAGAAAACACTAAAAGTAGTAGAGACTACCATAGCTCAGTCCTTGTGAATTCCCTGTGCTCTTTTCTATCCTTGCCCAAGACAGAATACTTCTTCCTATTGTGCCTTCCTTCTGAAGGTCAATGTTACAAGGTTAAAAGGAGCCTTTGAATGGGCACAGTGATATCACTATGAGAGTTTATAATATTATTTGCATTACTCCACTAAGGTGTTTTTTGTGGGATGGGATCCACATGTGAGTTGCATGGTTTGCATTAATGAATTTTCTTTTAAGGTGGCTTTGATTTTTTTGGGGGGATTTATCACAGGTGCATAATCACACGTGTGTCTAGCAACGTGTCTGATATATGTTTCACTCTCTCTCCAACCTATGCATTTTAAACATGATACAGGAATGAGTATTGACACTGAGAAGTCAAGCTTGGATTAGTTTGCACCTTGTAGTCCTGTTTAATTTTGGATAACATTCTGAGAACAAAAGGTATCCTTTCATTATGCATCTGCCTAAACCACAAATGACTCAAAGGGTGCCAGCAGGGAATTTGTCCTGAACACTGGAACTTGCTATTAACATTTGCCAAGTTATTTCTTTTTAAAAAATATGTAACTCCCTCTCCCCCTTCCAAATACAAAGGAAAAACAAAAAGACATGATACAGGCAGTCATTTTCTGAAATGTGTAAATTTCAGATAGCATTTACATCACAGAACCATATAAAGCCCACTACCAAATCCTTATAGAAAATGAAGGGTATGCGTTTGCTGGCTGTGGTAGCCAATGATTCTGACCCACATAATTTTGGTTTGTTTTGGTATATTGGGTTTGGGTTTTATTTAGTTTTACAATGAGAATATGGTCTTACACCAAGAATATATCTAACACTTCATAAAATACACTGCTGTACATCCAATAAATGCACTGTCAGCTTCTGCTCATTGAGTACACTGCCTTCATTGGCGTAATAGAAACACCATAATTTGAACTCCTCTAATAGTTCATTTGATTTCATTTCTTTTTAATAACCTTAAAACCCACACTTCCTCTGTTTTGTATTTGTTTGGTTTGGTTTTTTAATTAGTTTGCTACTTTTTTTGCGTTGGCAAAGAGCCTCAATGTTTCCTTGCACTGACTGTGAAGTTTTGTTGTTGGCCAGTCAGGGCTTTGACATGGAGCCCCCAACTTCCCAGGGGCTAACCTTAAAAACAAAAGAGAATGTCAAGAAACTGCTTGAGTGTACTTCATTAGAGATGTGAGAATAAGTTCTGATTGCAGATAGCAACTCTGCCAGAGTGTTTGTTTTCCATCCAAGCCCTTGATATTATCTCATACTGTTCACGCTCCTCCCCAACAGCAAGAACTATTTACTTTTATTTATTTTTATTTAAAGGACTCTAGCTATTACCCTTGTTCTACACATCTCATCTACATATTCTCTAGATCATGATGTGCAATGTGTCTCTGGGCAAATGGAAGCCCAAAACAAGAAACTGAAGAAAAGAAAGGGCAGCTTAATATTCTGAGGAAGGAGTGTTTGATTCTTCACTGGTTAAGGCTTAACATCAAAAATCCCTAAAACACCTAAACCGCCAAAAGCTATGTTCAGAATGTGTATAGCTGTAACTGAGCCTTTAGATGTGTTTTTTTTTTAGTGTTGGGCAGGTGGCTGGCACCCCCAGCAAACCCCTGAAGCTGCTGCCTGCTTCAGGTTGTCTGCTTCATTCACCCAAACTCTAGAATTAATTTCTCCAAACCCCCAACCTCAGTATTTCCCTTTTATTAAAGTTCACCTCATTTATTTTACCTGACTCCCTCCTCCCATCTTCCTTCTCCACTCTAAGGTCTCTCATTTCATATTCAAGCTTTTACCATTTTGTTGAGCCTAATAAATTTAGATGTATGGGTGATAATATTAAACCCTCTTTTTTGAGCCTCACTCCTGCTCTCTATCATCAGAAATCCTCTCCCTTTGAATGCAAGGTCATCACAGCTTTGCATCTTTCAGCATATTTTTTCCTTTGGCTTTGATTTCAAGTCAGAAATTCCCCTACAAAGCTTCATGTATGATATTTTCTCTGTTGAAACTCTGATATTTGCCTTTACTACATTTTGGTTAAACTTGTTTTCACTAGAATGCTTTAGAAATGAGAATTTTGACATGTAGGGGAATTGAAATAAACAATTATATATTCTTCTCTCAGATCTAACCATACACTTTTTGCATTAAACTAAAAAAAAAAAAGAAAAAAAAAGGAAAGAAAAAAAGAAAGAGCACATGGAAACAAGAATACAAGTTTTAAGTCTTTCCAAGGTACCTTCTGAAATGCTGTTGGCAATGTCCAGCAGCCTCCTGGCTGGGCAAGAATCTGATCCTGTGTTTCCTCTTCAGCCTTCCCAGCAGGCCTGAGCGTGTAGCAGCTTACAGCAAACCTGCATAGCATATTGGTTTGGGGTTTGTTTTTTTGAAATTTTTAATATACAGTGCAGCTGTCCCCCACAGAGACTGCAGCAGTGTCCACCTCTGCATCTGAGTAGTCAGGCTCTAGGAGTATATGCACATAGTTGCTTTGCAAGGAAATGCTTTCTCTCCTCAAATCCCTACTACATGTCACGACTTTGGTAATGAAAGTAACTTTTCTCTGATTTCTTTTGGCCTTGGGAAGGATTTTATTCCTCTTTCCTAATGTGTGATCACTGTGAAGATATCATTTTTCCAGTTATTTTCAAAGATATCTCATATTTCCTCCTGTTTTCAGACAGGGAGAAATCTATAATAGGAGTTGGTAGAAAATTTGATTTGTTGCTGTGCTACTCTGCCTAAAGCTACTCTAACTCTGTGCACCAGAACTGAATGGGACCTGTTCTTGGGAAAATTTCTGGTACAAGAGTTATGTGAAACTACAGTAGTGCAGTGATACATCAGACCTATTCCCTTTTCAGTTGTTTTCCTGCATTGCTGTTGATATTTGTACTGCTTCTAGAGGTGTGCTTAGCAACTACTGCCATTATGAATGCTATCTTTGTAGATTTCCTGGATGCCTACATGAGCCTTTGAACAGCCATCTGGTAAAATGCACTATGGTTTGTTATTTACATGGCATTTAACTATGCCTCCGTAAGTTTCAGTAATATAATTGAGACCAACATTTTCTATTGAGCAACACACTGAAACCAAGTTTATCACATCCTGTATCCAACTGCTAAAGAAAAGGAATTGATATTTAATTCTAGGGGACTTCCATTAGAAAATAGGAATGTTAATTTTTACTTTTGACTTGTGTGAGTCTTGCTTTTTTTTTTCCCTTTTCCTTCTTTTAAGAAGTACAGTCAACCTCAGCAGCTGCCATTGATGGTACCATCAAGTTTGGACTTTTTACCTTAATTCTCATGCTGTTTCTGGTATAGATGATTTGTCTTTAGGGATATTCTGTTTTGTGAGGTGTTTTTTATACAGCAAGTTACAGGAATAGAAGTGCTGGGAATGGTGTCATATTGACAAGTTCCCCAACATAACATACAAAGGATTAAGGCAAAGCTGTTAATTTTCTCTGCTTCCATTGATGCAATTTGGAATCATCATGATGCTGGCAAAGGAGACTATTTAACGACATTGTTCTGTTGCTATTTATAAATGGGATCTCATTTAAATTTAGAACACAAAACCTTCCTGGGTGGAAAGCTGCCATCTTGTGTATCTGCATGAAGTGCAGTGCAAGGGTTCAGATCTGATCACTGTCAATATCACTGC
This sequence comes from Acanthisitta chloris, assembly GCF_000695815.1. Classification (NCBI taxonomy): domain Eukaryota; kingdom Metazoa; phylum Chordata; class Aves; order Passeriformes; family Acanthisittidae; genus Acanthisitta; species Acanthisitta chloris. The sequence goes on from NW_008649879.1 coordinate 166,758, forward strand.
TGCAATACAGACAGCAATAATGAGAGCTGAGCCATATGGCTCAATTCTGTAACCTTGTCACATCCAAACCTATGCCCTCAGCAATATGTGGAGTTTGCAAAGACGATGTGTTTAAATGCGTGTGTTCATCAGGAATTATGAGGCATCTGTTGTTTGTATTGTGGTGTACATCAAAGCTTTGGGAGGTCTGAGCTCCCAGGGGTGCCTGCTAGTTACACCCAGGCAGCACCTTGGGGTGCACATAGAAAATCTACCCTCCCCTCCCCTCTCCCTCTCCCTCTCCCTCTCCCTCTGGGAAGCAGACTGGGCCAAGGATAGGTGGGGGTGTGGGGACTTCAGGTGTAACTAAAGGGAACTTGTTTTTACCACCTTGTGTTTGCATACCTGCCAGCAGTGGAAACAGGCTGAAAAATCAGAACTTCTATTTTGCTGCAAAGGTGCTGAGAGGAAATATTGTTATTAAATAGGACTATTTGTAGCCCAAATTATATATTTTGTATATTGATATAGTTAGTCCCTCAATATGTTGAAAGCCTCTGCTTTGACTATTCTAAATTCTTGGAATTTGTTAAAAGTAGTGATCTTCATCCATATAGAGCAGGCAATTCTTGTACTAGCAGTGATTTTTCAAGCATATAGTAAAAAGCATCCAACAAATGCCCATTTGTCCAAGTAGTTGCCACTTTTATCTAAACTGAGATAAGTAAGAGTACATTTATGAAGACTTATGAAAGATCTTTGTCTTATCTGCAGTTTTAGTGTGCTAGAGGCACTTATCATTGTCAGGTTCAAAGCACCTAACAGTTGGAAACATTGCTTAATAAAAATTGCATGAAATGGTGATTTCCCCCAAATAAGAGATGGGGGATCAGAAAAACCATTACGTTAACTATGTGTTTTGAGCCACAATCATTCCATATGGGAGAGGTGAATTCTCCCAAGTCTGAAGTTAAGTATGATATATGAAGTAATTGGTATTCAACCGTGGTTACATGAAGAGAGTACAGTCACATAAATCACAATAGTTTGACCACTTTGTATTAACAGGATTTGCCTGCCAACTAAGCAGCACTAACTTGCCAGATAAAAGTTATGACAATGATTCATTAGTGTAAGTTTTATTATAATTATTTTGGGACATGCAATAAAAAACCCCTACATATATATACACCTTTTGTTGATGTCACATCTACTTGAACTGCTAAGCAACCACAAGTTGCTTATGTGTAAATCCATAATATCAATTTGTCCTTTTACTTGAAATAAATTCTTACTGTCTGTGAGATTTCCAGCTGGCAGAATCTTCTGTTTGCATTATTGCAAATGAGTTTTCTACCTTATGACTGTGGCAGTTGTAGAGATACTGCATTTGTAAGATGATAAGGACAAAAAACCCCCCAATTATTCCCGTGCTTGGAAGCAATTTTCAGGACACAAGGATGTGGTCTAACTGTAGCAGAAGTATGCATTTTATTATTTGTTTGTTCAGGACTGAAATGGGATCTAACTACCAATATTGCTAGAAATGATACACTTGCACTGCTGTAATTGACTTTGCTGTGGATGCCTGCAGTGGCAGTAACATGGACATAGTGGATATTCTTGCTTCTCAGATTGTTTTTGTGTGCATTTGAAATGCACTTAAGCCAATGTAGAGAAACATAAGTTCAAACTCAGGAATTCAATACCTGCATGTACAATTGGAATAGCTGGTGAAATCTTGCACTACAGGGATCAGCTGTAAAATTCCTATGAGTTCAGTGGACCTAGGATATTACCTCTAAATTAAGAAACGATGTAGAGGATAGGTGTAACCATCTTTACTAAATATATTTCAAGTTAGCTACTTCACTGACTGATCATTATATAACTTGTAGTTCATTAATCAGTGAGTGATAATAAACTGTGAAGACTCTGAAAGACCTGAAAACTTCTTCCTAACTTTGGAAGATCAAAAACATTTCCATTGTTTTAGCCTCTCTCTTACAGTGTCACACCACAAATTCGTATCTTTGCCATCAGTGCAGGCTTTCAGGCAGTTGAAATATGCCTCTGGCACTGATGGCTGCAGAAGATGCTCAGATACTGCTTGCTTTGAACTATTTTTCTTTTTGAAGGGGGCTCACTATGGTTTAAGTGACATGCCATAAAGGTCCAAGCTGGTTTAACTGCAGGATCTGTCCACGCCCATTCAGTTTGATGATGTGTGTCCTTTTTTTTATTCCTAGTTCATTACAAAGTTCCTCTTTCCAAGCACAGATGTGGAGATGAGAACAGATGATGAAATGTGATGTTAAGCACAGCTTGAGTCACAGTGCAGCAGTGTCTCCTCTCACTGCAATCTGCACAGATTTTAACGATCGGCAACGGGACTTTGTAATTTCAAAATGTGAGGAACCTTCTTCATGAAAATCCACTGGCAAGGCATGAAAAGGTCTTCCTGGCCTTGCAAAGCCTCCCCTGGGGCCTTTGCCTACCCTGCACATAACCTACCACAGGGCCATCAATCTCTCCCCCATAGATGCCTTAGAAGTCCTACAGGACTCCTAAGAGTAAGAGCTTTGATTTGGGGATTTGGTCAAATTCTGGTCAAGTTATTTAGCTTCAGTAAGTGCATACTGCATACCAGCTTTACTCCACTATGGAAATACTTATAGCAGTCAGTTTTGTCTAAGTTGCTAAGAATTCAGCTCTGAACTCTTGTACTCTCACTGCTCTCTTTTGGAAGTGGCAGCATTTCCACAGGAGATCAATACAAGGAAGTGTAAATGTGCAAAAGCACTTTTGTGAGGTCACCAGGAGACTGCCCATGCACCCCTCAGAAATTGGTCACATTCATGCCATTGGGAGAGAAACAGCAGGTCCAGCAAAGAGGCCAGGGACTAAAAATACACACGTGCTGAGAGACTGACGTGACATTGGAGAGTGTGCATAGCCCGATGGGTCCTGTTGGATGTGACCTTGGTCTCCTGATCATTCGTATATGCAATGGGCTCTGAGTTAGTGCCTTGGAGGGGACACATATGCTGTACCATTATTGAAGGGAATATGCAATGGGCCTTATTCTGCCCTTCAGAACAAACCCAATGAGCTTCATCTCAGAGTCCTGAGAGAACTGGCTGATGCAGTTACCAAGTTTCATAATATTTGAAATGTCATGGAAGTCAGGTAAAGTCTGAGGTGACTGGAAAAAGGGAAATAATTATACCCATCTTAAAAAAGGGTAGAAAGGAGGACCCTGAGAACTTCCAACCTGTGAGTTGGAAGTTCCAAGTCTCACCTCTGATCCTGGGAGGATAGTGGAACAGATCCCTCTTAGAAGGTATGCTAAGGCACATAGGGAACAGAAAGGTGATGTGAGAGAGCCAGCAAGGCTGCAGCAAGGGCAAGTCCTGCCTAACCAACTTAGTGGCCATCTATGTGGAGTCATTAAATCAGTGGACAAGGGAAGGGTTTCAGATGTCATTTATCTGCACTTTTCTAAAGCCTTTGACATGGTCCCCCACAACATCCTTTCCTCTAGTTTGGAAAGAGGTGGATTTGATGGGTGTACTGTTAGGTGGATAAGGAATTGGTTGGACAGTCACATCCAGAGGGCAGTGGTCAATGGCTCAGAGTTCTAATGGACACCAATTAGAAGTGGTGTCCCTCAGGAGTCCACACTGGGACCAATGCTATTTAATATCTTCATTAATGACATAGGCAATGGGACATGGTACAGCCAGAGCAAATTTGCAGATCATACCAGCTGAGTGGTGCAGTTGACACACCTGAAGGATGCCCCAAACCTGGACTTGTTTGGGTGGAGCTCTGAGCAGTCTGATCTAGTGGAAGGTGTTCCTGCCTGATCTTTGAGGTCCCTTCCAACCCAAGCCATTCTATGATTCTAATGATTTGAAGACAGTGTTAGTTGTAGATGGAGATAACAGATCCCCCCCATTTGCCTTCAGCATGCCTGTGTGTCTCAGCAGCAAAACCTCTTTTGGCCATTGAGGTATTTATCCTCAGAGTTTATGAGCTTTTTATCTTGGACATTGCATCTAGTATTCATTCCTAGTTTCTAAGTGCATCATGTGAAGCGCTGCTGTGAGATTTGAGATGTAAAGAAATCCCAACCATATCTGTGCAACTGTAAAGCCAATTAAAGGGTAGGGCAGGAGGAAGAGATTTTACAGGTGGTAGAAAAATGACCACATAGAGACTGCAATTATATGGACAGTACATCTAGGGAGGTAGGGAAAAGAAAATAGGGCAGCTGTAATCAGTGGGAGTGAAAGTATCTTACCAGCTATTATCAAAGCCCATAATAGAAGGAGAAATGGTGGGAAGTCAGATTTGTTGAAACAGTGTTTAGTCATAGACCCAGAGCAGGATTGGGAAACCCAGGGGTACAGTGAAATGGGAGAAAGCATGTGCAAAACTGAATTGTGGTAAGCAGCAATGAGCTTTATTTTTCAGGGGTTAATAGCAATGAGGGTGAAACAAAAGTTCCAGAAAATGGAAAGGAAGCTCATCCCTTTTACAGTAAAGTTACTAAACCTTCATTTTCAGAGATGAAGCTTGGGCAAAAATGCTGAGATTCCTTAAGAACAAATGGGTTCCTGATGGGCATCAGCATAAGCCAAACTTGCATGTCATCTTGCCATTCCATCAGGCTCTAATGGGCCTGGTTTAAGTGAATTCTGGTTTAAGCGAAATAGCATCTTAGAGGAGCAAACTGCAACTGATTAGATCTCAAGTGATTACAAAGGGACTACTGGCACCCAAAGTTAAGTGTCTGAATCAAGAAGTGCAATCCAGCATAGATCCCTAACTTCTAAGTTATGGAAGACAGTTGAAGCAAATTTAGGCATAGAAGAACAATAAAACACTGCTTTTTTCTTTGTTCTTAGCTCAGGATTTTGCTCCTCCACAATTTAGCTCTCCTCATTTCTCTGCTTTTACCATAACATTTGCCTTTAACATTTCTTTGCATTTCCATTCAATTAAAAATGTGCCTATAACTACAAAAGGAAAAAAACAGTAACAGAACAAAGTCTGTATTTTCAGATGTTGAGGTGAAAACATGAATTACCTTAAAATAGGCAGATACTCTTCTACATATAAATTTATAATTTTTCCACAGACTCACATCTTGTCAGTCTTTACCCAGAATACATCCTCCCTTGAATGATTTGCCTAGATGCTCTGCTAAAGGTTTAACTTCTTTCCTCCATAGCACACATTCTGATAACTGAATGAATGACATAGGCAATTGGCAGACTTTTTTCCTCTACTTACATATTGACTTATTACTTGATTTGGAGCTTGGTCTTAGAATTGGGCCCTACTCTTGCAAAAGGTGTATGTGTATTTTCGACATTTAATGACATGGATAGTTCCACTGAAATCTGGGAGTATATTGCAGTGTAAAAATTAAAGAGCTATAAATCTTTGCAAGATGACGCTGTTGCAAGAAAAAATTAACTAAATGCTTATAGTGGATCAAAAGTGAATATAAATTAGCTTGCTAAATTTCTAAGATCTGACTGATATATTGATGCTCTTACATTGAGGAATTTAATTTGCTTGAATTAATGAACTATAATGTTTTATCATTTGAGTGATATAAATAATTTGGATTTTTTTTCCTCCTTTCTTTTAAGAAATCCATTTGTTAGTAATCAAGCATTTAAGAAGGTGAAAGAACAGTGCTGCCTTTAAAAAGTTATAAATTATTATGCATTTGTTTCCTTTGCTCAAGTTCTCACACAGATGAAATGCATTTTGTGTGTACAAAATAATTTTTCTAAAAGTTTGAGAACTCTCTTTGCTTACCCATGCATCAGTGCTTCTATTCCCAGTTTGGTTTTATTTCTGTATGAGTCTTGGAAGGAAACTCTGAAATTACCAACCTTTTTACAAGATCACTGTCAGGTTAAATTTGCATTTGAAAAGTTGCTGGGATTTTGTTGGCTTTTTTTTTTTCTTTTTCTTTTTGCTTGTTAGGACTTCTTGCTCTACTGGATGCCAAAAACATTATTAATAAAAGCTGTTAAAATGCTGAGCCCTGTGCAATATTTGAAGTGACTGTGTGTCCCACAGTTTCACTTCTGATGATGTACTCTAGCACAAACTGAAAAGCTGAATTTTTGATGGTGGTATGCTAACTTGGGAGTTTTTTTTCAGTCTGTATACACTTAATTACAAGTTCATCTTTTTCTAGCTTAACACTTTGGGATTTTAAGGCTTTCCCCTCCACCCTCTTCAACATTCATGGATAGGTAACAGCTAAGAAGCTAAGAAACACACTCCCTGTAACTTTCAGATGCTTCATCTACAGACATCTGTCAGCATTTCATGCCAGGCAGAGAGTTGATAGACTGGAGAATCCATTCCATAAAATATCCTTTGAAAGAGCTTCACTACCTGTGTGTTCCTGTTGGGGGGTGGTACTGCAGGGGTAGCTGTGGCTGCTTTTGCAGGCACTGGTGCTCTGTCAGCTGTCAGTACAGACATTTATCATATGTCTACCTTGTCTCTAAGCAAGCAGCATGCATTCTGGTTTCACTGTATGTTTAAAAATACAATGTTTCTAACATCATTTCGCTAGCAAATTTTTTGGCCTTCAGTTCTTTAAATTTCTTTGACTTGGTTTACAATAGGCTTTTATTTTCTGAATTTGTATGGCAAAACCCCCCAATTTTCAAGCTCTTCAGAGGCAGGACACTCACAGAGACCTGATTCTTCTGTTGAATTGTTATCACTAACACACAATAAATGTGGGCGGTTGTTGAATCTTTGTCGTGAAGATTTTTTTACTTGGAAATTCTTCTCAACAGAAGAATTCAGATGAGAAATATGAAGCCACAGAAGTAGTTATATGTTCTTTTCTTTCATTTGTGTCCCTGGTTCAATGCTTTGATGTAACATAAAATTTAATAGGAGGTGCATACGTTAAGGTGTAGAGAAACATTCTCAAGTGCCTCATATCATTAAAGGCTCATCTGTCTGTTTTCACCTGATCCTAATCCACAAAGGAAAGTTAAGTACAAACCAAAGAGTGCATTTATGGTAGCATTCTTAAAGACATGTTTTAGCTTTAGTTTTAACTTAGAAAGTCTGTCATTGATCAACAAGTTGTTGCCTTAGATAAGAATCAGAACAAACTTTCCCTTGTGGAAGCAGCATGTGCTAAGAAGTTGTAATGGTATTTTTCTCCTAGGCATTTAAAAACATTTTTGATGACCTTTTACTCAGTACAGGAACTCAGAGCCCTCTCTCAGGTTTTAATGGCAAGATCCCACACTCAGGTCTTACTACCTTCCATTCAACCTTCCAGTGTCTCATTTCACCTTTTATTTTCACAATAAAGTTAGTCATCAATCCCTTGGATAACGCATTGGAATTTGAGATAAAATGGTAATTTTCCTTCAGGAGTTTTCTTCAGTTTCAGCGTCTCTTTTGTGATGCCTGCATCCCTGGAGGAAGATGCAAACCCATGAGGATGGCACTCTACTGCAGCTGTAATTACCAGTGAGGATGCCTGTGTTCCCCTTTCTAGTTAGTCATTCTTGGAGACGTGTCTTTTTTGGTGAAAAGGAGGGGATGTGCAGGTAGAGGAAGCCTATAAATATTCTTTAATAGATGCAGTACTGAAGAATTGGAGCTCTTCAGTAATTTGTCAAAACACACCAAATGAAGCGAGGGGTGAGATCATACTTTTTTTTTTTTTTCCTGTAGCAGTGACTTATTTGCTCTGGGAATGAAGCTGGGTGGCTTTAGACAAAATCATGTCTCCCTCTGTGCTGTATTATTCAATATATATTAAATTCAGAAAAGCTGATATTAATCCATTGGATCTCAGCTGTAGTAATTATGTTAGCTGTTCTGGTGAAATACAGTTTCCTCAAGTAATTTTTCCAATATCAGTGATTTAAAGGGGACTTCCCTCCCTCCCTGTTTTTTTGCTCTGTGTAATGTTTTCAGCATTTTTTATTTCAATCCCACTGGATACATTAGCAACTTTTAGAAAGACGTGTTAGCTTCTGGTGCTGTATTGCATAGATTCTCAGGTGACTGCCTTTCCACCCCAGCTGTAAGTTTCTTTGTGGAGAGGGGATGCTGTGCCATTAAAGCACAGATGATTCCCCATTCTTTGGCATCCTGTGGGATAGTTCATTTTCTTTTCAGCCAAACCTGAGGGGTGGAAAGGCTTGTTCCTTCTCCCCATGCATACTGATTGTTTCTCAACACAATGCTTATCAAAACTTCCTCTGTCCAACCACTTTTCTAAACCCAGCATCCTTTATGAAAGAACTGAAGAGATCTCACTTCCAGCAGGGCAAATTATACCTCCTGTTCCCAGATGCTTTGACTGAGTGATGATCTGGTTCCAACAATTGCAGCTTCAGGTCTTTAATGGTCTGTCCTAATACAGCATTATCCATAAGATACTGGACAACTACTGCTGCTGAAGTAGTATTTGGGTATAGGAAAACGTTCCCTCGATTTGTTATGAGAAACATAAGGTATATGGGAACACCACTGTTCTCATGTAAAACCTAAGAACTGTCATCACACAAAATGTGTGAAACAAACTATGGACTTCTTAGAATTCTTCTTCCAAACACTTGGTAAATAATTCTAAAATAAAAAAAAACCCCACCTGTGTAAATATATTTGAAAACATATCTTTATAGATTAACTATGAGTATTGTTTGACCATAGCACTAATGAGACGATATAAGCAGAAAGGGAAATAATATTCACATTAAATAACAATAATGAAACTGCAGAATTTGAAGAACATCATTCTTTTTGTTGACATAAATTTCACTAGGTTTGGAACTTAATGTTTTTTTCTCTGAGGCTGTTTTGTGGACTTAGTGTTTGAGATTGTTGGAATGGAGAAATAAA
>NW_008649879.1:175693-176062 GCF_000695815.1 Acanthisitta chloris
CTGACAGGCTGCTTCAAATTCAGTCCTTATACAGTGTGTGGTGATTCTAGACTGCTTTTATTAACTTGATATTGGCTGAAATTCAGTTTTTGAAAAGAATTGTTAAAAGAACAATGTTTAGATTTTGAATGAACGCTAACTGGTCCTGGAAATGAAGGATTATGAGGTTTCCAGCCTTCCTCTGTGGTGCTGCTTCAAATTCAGTCCTTATACAGTGTGTGGTGATTCTAGACTGCTTTTATTAACTTGATATTGGCTGAAATTCAGTTTTTGAAAAGAATTGTTAAAAGAACAATGTTTAGATTTTGAATGAACGCTAACTGGTCCTGGAAATGAAGGATTATGAGGTTTCCAGCCTTCCTCTGTGGT
>NW_008649879.1:176096-181528 GCF_000695815.1 Acanthisitta chloris
CTCCATGAAGTCCTAAAATAGCTGATGTAGAATGTGTTTAGATCACTGTTTTCACTGAATGTCTGTACTCTGCGTGTTTTTTGTTAACAGATTTATTGAGTCACATATTATTTTCTTTCTTTATGACAAATGAGCATATCTGTATTATTGTCACAGATAACTTGCTATCAAAATAATCTCACACTTTTGCAGAATTGGCAGGGGGAGTTTTGGAAGGGTGAGAGTTTGGGATTTAAACTGTTATTTGCTGACACATTCAGCTTTATACCAGAATTACACATTGCAAGGTTTTATTTTGGGTGCATGTGTACATAGTTTCAAGTAACATGATGTGTTAAATCTGTAGTCTGTGTCTCCTGGCAGCTACTGTAAAAATTTAGCCCAGAGGCACTGCCCTCATCTCAGCCAGTCTGTCAGTGGAGTTCAGCAATCTCACAGGACGAGCACCAGCAACCCGTTTCCAGGGTGTCTGTAATTTGTTACAGTTCAATAAATCTCTGCATGAGCAGTAAAATCTGTGCTGTAAATCCATCCATGGTACCAGCTAAACCTTGCAGTTAGCAAAGGGTGCTACTGGGCTTTGCAGTGAGTCTGTGCAGAGCTGGTTGGGTCTTTCTCAGCAGGTAGGTTTTGGTCTGTGCCCCACAACCTCTTGGTTCCTGTCATCCAGCTGGGTGCAGATAAAGACTGCAGATCCTGTAAAAAGGGAAATTAATTCAGTCTAATCTTTTTGTATATATTAATAATAAAATTGCCAAGAATTCTATTTGTTGAAAAATTAACATTTATAAAGTGAAACTCTTAAGTGAAGACCTAGGAGAAATTGATACCAGTGTGTTCCACATTGATACACTATGAATTCTATAGTCTGCAAGCTACTATTGAAATACTATTGAAAAACAATTAAGAATATTAACTATTGCATAGTACTGCTTGAATTTAAATACTTTTAATAAAAAAAAAAATTCTTCCTGTGAGATCTGTCTACTAAGAACAGGCCTAAAAGGTGTATATGAAGAAAACTCAACTCTAAGGATTAACATTGTTCATATGACAGAATTTACCATTACAGTAGCAAATAATGAGCATGTCTGAAGGAATCTTAGAAGAATTGGTAAAAGTGTGTTATCTTCAGACACAGAAAAGCCTTATAATCGATTACAACACCCAATGGAAGTGTAATCTTCTTCCTACTAAGATCTCACTGTCATTGTGCCTGAAATGTTCCTTTCTGTAGAGTGTTGTAAGCATAAAGCTTCCACACTGCCAGGGGATGGTATCTCTCCCCCAAAACTGAGCTTTCTGTTTCACAGGGATACTGTTAATGTTTTGAACACCTAAATTTCCATCTCTTGTGAAAATGGATTTAAAAGTCAATGAGAGCCTAGACTAGGATTAGAGAAGGCATTTCCCTGTTTCTTGCTCTGCTGGACCCAGGAGTGCAAGAAACTAGTTAGCTTCTGGGTAGAGTGAAAAGCAAGGGAAGCTAAGAGTTTGAAGCAAATGTATATTTTCGAACTTAGCTTTCCTAAGGAACGGTGAAGAATGTCAGTAAGGAATTAAAAAAATAATAATAAAAATCACACTATCACAAAATGCAATGAAAAGTAAAATGATAAGTGTTTTCCTAAGATGTGTTTGAGAGTCAGTGTCTGCTTTTTTTTTTATTAAAAAAAACCTAGGACTGAACTACTAACCAGTTTGTGCTCAGAAAGGCACAGTAACAAGACCAGAGTGTGGACTTTATTAATTATTCTGGCAAACCTGAAATTCTTATGGGTCCCATGTAAGGAAAATTAAGCCTTGGGATCCAACAGCATAGTGGTCTTGCAAATATAGACATGTATCTTCCATCAGCATGGAGGATCTTTAAGGAAATTAGTGAAGGCCCATATTTAAACGTGAGGTGGATGGATGCCCAACTGAGTGCCACAGTATGTATTTTTAACACTCCAAAACAGTATTTGAAATTTAAATGAGTAACTGTTTCACACATGTAAGTTACAGACAGAGCTTTTTTTCAGGAGACTGTTGCAATACAAACAGCATATGGCTTGTGCCCTTTGCCACCCTTGTTCTGGAACTGACTGCTTGACACCAACAGTTGTGGTGGCCCAGGAACATAAGATCTTTTGGAGTCTGTCACCTTGCTTTAAACTGAGGTTCCAGGCACTCTACCAATGTAAGCTCTCCTGGTTTGGCAAGTGTAAGTGAAAATGAGCTTTATTCTGAACTGACATTTCTGGAATCTTTAGGTTTTTTAGTCAATAATTAAGTGATTGTCGCAGGAAGAAATTTATGAGTTGACATTAATAACTGCGGCAGAGGGCATTGAAGTACTTTTGTTTGTAGATCACTCTTGTAGCACAGATGGTTGGTACACAATCTGAGCAAAGTATTAGATGGCAGTGGATTTCATCTATTTTTGAAGCATATCTTCAAGCAATATCAGAACATTTTTTTCATATGATTTTCACCTTTAATAGTGTTTATAGCCAAAACTCCTCTTCAGTTATCTATTGTGCTAAGCTCAGTGTTCTGACCTAGCTCCTTCACAAACACCCCTGTGTTTAGCAATAAGTGATGTCATTTCTCTAAACTTTCTATTTAGGAAGGCGATAGGAAAATAACCCCTAAGATTTAAAACCTCAAACTTTGTACCTTTCAGCAGATGAAGCCAAACTTGAAAGACACAGCATAACACAAGTAGGAGAGTCAACTGCTGAGCAATACCTGTTTCTTTCCTGCTGCTTCCTGTGTCCATTTTTTGTTCTGTTTTTTCCAAATCATAATAAAATCAGCATAAGATGGTGGAGAGGCTCATGGCATTCCCCACTGAGTTATCTGTCTAATGGGAAGAGGTGCAGCAGGGAGGTTGCATGGGGCATCCCCTGTGCTGCCTGGGGGTTGTGTGGGAACCTCACTGCAGGATGTGCTCTGACAAGTGAGGGAGGCAGAAGCAAGTGGTTTCCCCAGCTGTTCTCCTTGAAGGTTGAGTGTCTTCAGTATGACCCTGACTTCTGGCATGGATTCTCAGATTTGCCTTGTATTGTAACTTTAATTGTGTCCATCAAACCAAAAAATGATGTCCTTGTTTAAAGCAGTGTGGGGTATCGGTGTAGGTGTTCCTAAAATAAATGTTTCTTTTTTATTGTTTATTATTCTATGCTTTCTGAAATCCTTCAAAGGTGCTGTTCCAGTATAGTCAATCTAAATTCAAACCAGTGCTTCTACGGTGAGACACAACACATATGAAAACATCATTGTTTTGTTAACTTTTTTTCCTTTTTTTCTTTTTAAAGTACACAAGAGTTTTGGGGTTTTTTTCTCTACCCCTCAGATGTTCATGTTTTCTGCTTGGTTGGTTTTTCCTTAGAAAAGGAGGAATAGAAAAAAACCTGCTGAGCATATGTTGTAAAACCTCTGCCAGATGCATGAAATAGTCAAGACTGAGAACGGGCAAGAGAAAAAATCCTTTTAAGTGTTAAAACTGCTAAATCTATCCTTAAAGGGACTTCTCACAGTGTGACTGCAGGTTTTTGCCTGAGCCTCTTAATCCCGAGGTAGTGCTGGCTGTTAGTCACTTTGGAAGGGGACTAGGAAAGGTGACACTTTTGCACTTGTTTTATGGTCTGGAACATGTGTTGGACTGGATGATATGAGAAAATGCACTCCTTAGATTCTGATTTTTCATTTTCCTAAATGACTATCTTGCAATTGTGCTTGTTTATTTTGTAATGTAGCTCTACAGTCAACACCAATAAAAAAAAAAAATTTGCCCATTTTATATGATGTAAACTGTTGCGATAGTCTTAGGGAATAGGACCAAAAAGTCAGTCTTTGGGGTATGGCCAGCTGCTGGGCAGCTGCATCAGGGCTTTGCTGATGCATATGTGCTCACTGCTCTGGCAGTGCTTCCTGCAGGGCTTCAGGGGAGACAGGCTGCATGGTGCAGCCCATTCCCAGCCCATGTCTCTGGTCCTTGGTCTGTGGAGCACACTGAGGCCAACACCAGCTCTCCAGGAAAAGCACATGAATTCTAGAATTCACCTAAGGATTGGTTGCTGCCACCTTTTATAGAAGGGGGCAAAACATATCCTTCCCTTCCTCCTGCTTGTTTATTAGAAAGATGAGTTGGGGGCACTGCTTGGCACATCAAAATCAGCACTGCAGATTCCAAGCCAACTCAAGAGCTGGAAGCTCTAAGAAAGACAAGCTCATGTCTCTTGTTAATGATATTTCCCACTGCTTGGCTTTTGATGACTTGCTACTTGGACCATGAAGCTCTTGCTTTGTGTCTAATTCTCCTTGGGCATTTTATGCTTGCTTTGTGTCTAGCTCTGAATTTCCATTCTGGTCTTTGAGCAAGATTAAAAAATTAGACATTATTTAGACATCGCTGTTTAGATATGCCTAATTTAAGACAGCTGTTTCCTTCACTGGATTATTTTTTATGTTTTGATTAATTCAGACTCAGACATTTTAAGTTTTGGTCTTCTGGTGTTTGGTGTTAGAATACTCTCAGTCACTCTGTGGATTTAGTAGCAATAAATTACCTTGAGAGGTTTATGGGAGAGCAAAAAATTGAGTCTGCATCCAAGGCTAGGACTTTAATCAAGGACTCTTTCCTGTGGTATATGTTTTTCTGTGTTGCTCTGCTTGTTTGACTGATGGGTGTCAGCACATTAATTTGCAGTTAAGCATGTTTCTTCCTCTCATGTTTCTGAAACTAGAATTGGATATCTATTCAGCCAAGCTGGTTCCATCAGTAGTCTATTAGGATAAATGAAAAATTGATACAGTTTCATAACGTTATTCGTGTGCAAGATCATCCAACTTTAATGACCAGCCAGTGCCCTGCCAAACTTGTTTTCATCTCTGTTGCAGTGCATTTTCTTTTTACAGATGATCAAAACTAACTGAGGGTCTAACCCCCACCTGGACCTCAGGGGCTTGCAGCTACAGTCCTCTTTGCACCTGTGCAGCATGCACATCAGTCATATTGATTTGTCTTGTGGATACCAACTAATGAAAGCATGGAATCAAGGGTTTCATTGGATCATCAAACTTACCCCATTTGCCCTACAACCACGTGTTCATGAGATCTGGTGGGAGGCAAAATAGAAATATGTTTTTGGCAGGAGTATGTGATTAGACTGGGGTAGGTGTGACATATTACACCTCCTGCTAGAGAAGGAAGTGATTTATTGTTCGTGTTAAGGTAATATTGATGTTATTTTTAGAGTAATATTGAGCAAAATTAGGTCATATTGTTCGAACAGCATTTTGAGGTCCCACTCGTAGACTAATAACCCACCAGGAGAAGCATAGTATAAACACGTAAGAAAAGGAGGATCCATACAGCAGAGCAGTGTTATGATCCTAAGTATAGGTTATAATGCATGCTAAAGAGGTTTTGGAAGAAATCAGCA